>NW_026099576.1:4363082-4460341 GCF_025091365.1 Daktulosphaira vitifoliae | reverse complement strand
AAAAAAAAAAAAAAAAAAAAAAAAAAAAAAACACATCATAGTAAAACCAATACCTTCTCAGCTTCGCATCGAAGCTAAAAGTATACACAACGGCAAGTGATACACTAAGGAAACAGAGCCCATTAGTAACATAAATAGATATGTAATAAAATTAGTTATACGTTTTTATTGTATCGCCGTAAAATCTGTAAAACTAATATGTATATATATATATTATCACATGCATAGTTACTGGTAAACAATCTGCAATTGCGGTTTGATGATTATTCTAAAGAATGAACTCGTTTGGAATTTCCGTATTACTAACAATAAAAAGCCTACCATACCATTTTGCATATGGCGAAATAATCTATGAATAATATATAGAAGACAATAATTTAACTATACATCTAAGACTAAAATGTATCATTCAATTTTTTCGATTCAAAGTTTAAAAAATTATATAAAAAATATAAATATAAATACATTAAATAATTTATTGAATTATTATTTAAACAAAATCGTTATTTTTGATAAATAATAGCAAATATTCTAAACAGTTCATTAATTCTTTCGATTTTCCTTTTAATTCCATATTTTTACCCGGAAATAAATTATTTGAATACTATTTGCGATAGTGGAATGCGACAAATTATTTATTAAATAATAACAAATCCAAAAAAATCCTAATACTTATATTAACAACTTGTTTAAGAATTAATTGAATTTATTATTTTACGCTCTAAAATATACATAAAATTGTACGATTGTAGAAATGAAGGATTTTATAAACATAATTATTATTTAGCTATGATGTTTCATTAAATTTTTTAAATATCTCAAAAAGTTCACATTATTTATAGCTTTAATAAAATATAACAACAATGACTGGATATTATGTTAATTACAATATTAAAACAACTAAACGTAAAAATCTTCATTAAACCTGAATGAAAAATAATCAGAATTACTAAATTTTAATTAATTTAACAAGTATTTAATCATCTAGTATTTAAAATACTATATTAAAGTAAATTCTAAAATAAGAAAGTTCAAGTCAATTAGATCATTTTTTAAACAGAAATCTTTATTTTATAATAATAATCTATATGAATTAAGATAAAAACCTAGTTCAAAATATTAAAAAAAAATTAAAATTTGATTTTTTACCCTAAGCAGAATAATAATACTTTTGAGAGGCAAAAAAGATACTAAGTCCAAAAAATAAATTTTTCAAGTTTTTTCGGAAACGTAAAAACATAAAACCTAATAACATAATAAAGAAATTAAATAATATTTCAATTTAAAAAAAGGAATAACATAGAAAACAAAAAAAACACTTTTCATGAGGTTTTTTTTTTAATTAAGTTTATATAAGTCGGTATCGTTTTCTATACCCACGAGTCATACATTTACATTCAAAAATAAGTTCACATTCTTCATCTATTTGTCAGTTTTTGTTATACAACATCAGTTAATTTTTTATATAAGGTTTATATGAATAATAAAATTATAAGGCACTCAGGAATTCTAAATTAAAATTCAGAAAATACTAATTTAAATTAAATTGGTTTTTTATTTATCAATAGTATAACGAACATATTACAGTCCAAAAATAATAGAAGAAATAGTTGATTTTTAAATATTCGTGTATATTATACATGCAAAAACGATCAATAAATTAAGTACAAACTTAAGATGATTAAAAAAGCAACAGGTTTCGAAATTTAAAATATTCAAAATATATCTAAAACTATATATTTATTTTCCCAATAGGAATATTTTAAACGTTTTTGTCGAGAAATAAAAAAAAATTTCCTTAAATGAGATTCAGTTTAAATTATTAAAACTAAATACTAAAATTGACGAATAAAACATATTAATTAAAATGAATTTGCTAATTCACAATATATGCTATGTATATGCTACTATACGTGTACTGAACGAAGCCTAAAAAAAATTAAAGAATATAACAGAATGAATTATTTGAGTTTGATTCGGTCTATCTTCAGCTATAAAATTAAATAATAAATACAAGTCATGCTCATAATTTCTAAGAAAATGTAGGTAAACTGCGGGAATAATGTCTCCTTCCTATAATTATTTGTAAAACCCACAATATTTATTGAAGTACTTTTATTTTATAGCTGTTTGACATAAATGTCAACAAATAGAACAAAAATGTATTTTTTTTTTAATTAATTTTTTACAGTTTTAAAAGTAATCAGTATTTTTACTTCATATAATTATTTATTTTGTTATGTATGACACTAAAAAAATCTTACTAGATGCCACAAACTATTTTATTATCCTAATTATGTATAAGTAAAATCTTAAGATTGACATCTCATAATTATCTTCTGCAATACACTGTAGTACCTATAGTTTTTATTCGCTATTGAATATCATATAATAATAGACATTTGGTTTTTATTGAAAATTATGGTATTCATTTTCAATTTTCATTAGAATAATAAAAGTTTTAGAACAAAATTTAAAAACAAATTAAATTACGATGTCAATAGGAAAAATAGAATTCGAATTTAGCATAATTTATTTATTTTTAATATAAAACCCCAGCTTTTATAATATAAATATAGTGCTGGTGGTATTTTCGATGTACCAAAATTTCGATTTGATATTTGAATTAATTAAAATATACATGTTTTTTCATTATCCTTGAAAACTAATAAGCTTATGAGAAAAAATATTAACTCTCATTTTGTACAAATTATTAAGATCTATAAATTATATTTTATATTTTTTTATTCATTGAGCGCACATTAGTTAAATGTAATAACGGAAAAACTTCTAATTTTCAATCCCAAGCCTTGACTTGACCTGAAAATTTGTATGGTTTCTTTGAACACATATATAATATATAATAACTTCCCTTGAACTATAACTGAGAAACATCCTATCCTCAACCCTTTAAATATATATTAGTTCAAATATTATGAGATACCTATACTTGATTTCAAAAAGCCAAAATTTGACTTCTGGACTTGTCTTATAGTGTAATGGATTTAAAAAGTAAAGACAAATTCACAAATTTCAGAATATTTGTATAAATTGTTTTACAATAAAATGTTAATGGTGGATTTTTAAAAATTAGTATCTATTTCATAAGTATGAAATAGAATTGTTGAAAGAAGTAATTTCTCTTCAGAATTTTTTTTTTTCTTTTGAGACTGCAAATTTGCTTTGAAGCGTTTTATGATATTCTTATTCATATCAGATTTTAATCTATGATAGTGTCCACTATGCCATATCCCAACTGTACTGAATCTTTTTTTTCAGTTAAAATTTAAAACGTTTTACTCAAGAGGGAATAATTATAATGATTTATATTTTCCTCCCTCCTCTCGATTTTTTTCAAAACTGTATTATACACAAGTATATTAAGTTATACTTGTTTGTACTTCATGGACATTTTTGTTTATACACTCGCTTTTGTTATAAAATTGTCCTATGTACTTGCTTACCGGTATGCCAGTTCATTCAAATAAAATTTTGACTAGCCTATTATGGCATAAAGTTTTTCTGACATATACATATTAGAATAAATTATAAAAAAGTATTTTAAATCAATAAATAAATATTTAAGTATAAGATTATTTGTAAATCCCTCAATTGAATTTATTAACATTTATTTTATGCTATAATTATTTCATTATATAATAATATGACCAGTATTCAACATTAACGCATAATCTTAAATCGTAATGTAACAACTAACAATTAATTTTTTAACAAAAAAAATCGTGCTATAAAAACAATACTGGTTAATAAACACATTGATTTGAATATTTAATAATTAATTTATACGAATTACATTTTTTTTTTACATCATCGTAACAATCAAAGACCTAAACATTTATAATTGTGTAGATAAATTACAGTATAAAAAATAAAAAGTTCTATCAATATAGAATACATATATATAAAAACAGTTTTCTTTAACAGATTAAATATCTTCATAATAGCATATAATACATATAATACAAATTGGCTAGGATTAATTCAAAAAATAAATCTTGGTAACATTTCAAAAACTTTTTACCAAAAATTTAAGTTGAGTACAGTCTATTACTCTCAAACATTGAAAAAATTTCCCTCATTCCCCGTAAATGGGGGAAAATTCCAAAAAAATTCCAAATTTAAAAATCGATAATTTTCGAAATTTTTTTACTTAATACTGACATAACTTTTTCAAAAATTACCAAATCAATATAATTTTTTTTTATTGATGCAACATTTTATTGATGAACATACTTTTGTTTTATATCGGACCATTTCCCTTAATACAGGGAAATTTAAAACTTAAAAATGCATATAGAAAGTAGAACTTTTTAAACTGTGCTGGGTTGGTTTTTTTATAAATACCTTAGGTAAAATTTCCCTTTTATAATTATATACATTTTGTTTTTTGAAAATCTGATCCTTTGCATGCCCACAAGAGGAGATTCAAATATGCACGAAAAATTAAAAAAATTCAACTTAATTTTTGAAATATTCTAGAAATATTGTATATTTTTAACATTGTTAAATTAAAAGTTCTATGAAGCATAGGATTTATAAAACGAATTTCAATGACTTTCAGAATATGTTTAATAACACTATATTCTGCTTTAGTTCGATCTGGCATGAAATTTAGTTCAGCTGTACAGAATACTAACCAAATATTTTTAATAAATCCATACTTACAATTTCGATAAACTTTTCCATAAAAATTTCCATATAATTTTTTTATTATGAATAAATGTTTTCTGAAGAATAAAATGAAAATAAATAAGTAAAAAAAATGGAAATCAGTTTTAAAGTATTTTTAATACTTTTACATGTTTTTTTACTATAAGCAGGGATTTTATGAGCTATTAATTAATAAAACAAAATTGAATTTATCATTTTTCAAATTTCTTATAAAATTACCTTTATGTGAGTTGTACTTTCATAATTCTAAATTAAGCAAAAGAAAAGTTATATATCTATACACATTCATATATATTATATTTACTGACTTACTGAACACTCTGAATACATTGTATATATATAAATTATAAACCTAAAAATCAGGATATAATTAAGAAAATATCTTATTGCTTTTTGAAAAATCCAATAAATCCTTCTTATAAATTAATACTATATGATATTAATTTTAATTGCTGTCAGATATCATTTACACTTGTTCTAACTATACGGCAAACCGACTGTGTTGTTTTTTTTTCTTACTAGAGATTAATAATAAAAAATATGCTTTTTATGTAGTTTAAAACTACGTTATTTAAAAATAATTGTATTATAACCTTTTTGTTGGATCAAAAATTATTAAAAATGTTAAAATATTGTGTATCACTCTGTATTTTGTTTTCAAAGTACAAAACATTCTTATTTTACAAATAATTTCAGGTTCTTTTTCAACAGATACTAATCATTAAAAATTAATTTTTATCTTTATATTACTTTTACAGAAACATATTATCACAATATGTACCTGTTAATATGATCATTAATGCATTAGTTTCTCAAAATGTTTTAAGCAAAACTATTACTACCAAAGATTTTACTGATACACAAATAAAAAAATTTAGTTTAAGTAAATAACACATATAACATTTATTTTTAATTTTCAGATGTAATTCACTTAAAATTTCTATTATAAATTTAACAATCGGAGATCATGTAGCTTTTGGAATAATTCACCAATTTTTAAAAATTAAACACTATCTACAGATTTGGGTCGAAGCGTTTATTATGATAGTGAATTTTACTCAATTTATAGCGAGTATAAAATACTAGAAATTATGTAAACACAAAATTAATCACAAATTATTTTTTAAAAATAATAATTTGGTAAAAATTTTAAGACTGACATCAATACATATTAAATAAAGTTGTCCGCACAAAACATTTTTAATTCACTGTATGGCATTTTCTTCAAGTGGTAATTTTTCCTACTGATACCCAAAATTAAAATATCATTTGATGAAATGTTGAAATCCTGTTTGCTAAATACCATTGATATTTAAAAATATTTCATATATTTTTTAATAATACAACAGCAGTTCATTATAACGAGACGCACAAGTTATTATCTTTATTTTTATTCGCTCTGAAAATGTCTTGCCAAAAAAAAGTAACTTGTCTTATATTCATTCAGTGTCACGAAAGGCGAATAAAATAATATTGTTCTGTTTAGTGTGCATACTGAGAATAATTTACTGTGGTTACATATATCATAAAACCCAAACATGTTCAGGTGACATGCATACTGTAAAGAACATACATAATTTGCTATTCTTTTTTATATTATTAAATATTTTATACACGTATATAATAATCAAAATAAGAATCATTGGCAAACCATAATATTTTTATTTTATTTTTTCATGCAAGTCTCTTGAATTTCCATGATTTATGTATTTAAAATGGTTTTTCTTCAGTTTGCTTATTAACATACAAACAAGTATACGAATTGTTTATTTTTAATTAAAGATTTTATTTTGACCTAAATATATCTTTATATTTTCCCAGTGAGAATAATTTATTATTATATTAGCACGTTAGTGTTCATATTTGTTGTTGATAAACATATGGAATAATCCGTTTTTCATAAGTTACGATATATCAATATGTATGTTGCCATTTCCCTTCCACAGAATTTTAATTTCGATACGAAGCAGAGAAAGTATTAATTTTATTGATGCGTTTTCTTATGCTTTTAACTTTTTTTGTGTCTGTTACTAATTTTTCTAGGCTCTCGCTGGAACGATTTTTTTCAACGATAAATCAAAAGATCACAAATTGTATATTGTTGAAGATACTATCATCAAAAGTTGAAAAAAATCTATCACTCCACGTAAACAGAAAAAATCACCAAAAGAATATTACTTTTGAGATAAGTAAATTTTCGACATTTTTAAAACAATTTTTACTTAATACTGTCATAACTTTTAGAAAATTAATTTTCCTAAATTCCAAAATCTTAGATAAAATTGTTTCATTGTCATAAAATTAGAGTTTAATTATTGAACTCATATTTATCATATAAACTTTAATATGATAAAAATCATGGTTATTTTAAACTAATAAAAAATATTTTATACATACTGATCAAGTAAAATATTTTATTTAAAAAAAAAACAATAGTATAATATACAATCTAATTTATAGTTTTTCAGATTCATTGGCATTCAACAAAACAAAAATAACATTACAAATATGCTAGCATTAATATTTAAACAATCAAGTTTTAAATATAGGTAACGACAAGCTAATTTTCTCTATTATTGACTGACTGAAAAATAAACTTACAGGAACAACTATTAAAAATTAGTTATTTTTTAATTGAATGATAAAGTAACAAGTTTCTTTATTGAAACATTTTTCTTGCTCAGAATTATTAAATTTGCTCACTATTGTGCAAGTACATCGTAGTCTATTGAGGACAACGGAAATTTTTTCCAGCAAACTTAGCATTACTACCAAGCTCTTCTTCAATACGAAGAATTTGGTTGTACTTAGCCAAACGTTCAGAACGACATGGAGCACCAGTTTTTATCTAAAATAAAATATTATTGGATAGTTGATGAAAATAAAAATATTAATATAATAAAAATTATAAAAATCAAAAACTTACTTGTCCAGTGCTTAAACCAACAACAAGGTCAGCAATAAAAGTATCTTCTGTTTCACCTGAACGATGTGACACCATAGTACCCCATCCATTTTTCTTAGCTAACAAGTGAGCATCAATTGATTCAGTGACAGTTCCAATTTGATTTACTTTCAACAATAAACAGTTACAAGCTTTCTTTTCAACAGCCTCAGCAATACGTTTTGGATTTGTTACAGTTAAATCATCACCAACAATCTAATGAGATTCATTTTAAACATTTTTTACACAATCATATTGAATTATTTTTTTTATCAACACACTGTAGTATAATAAATAAAATAATAATAAATGTAAACACTTATAAAAATGCATATGAATTAAATGCTCAGATAATTTAAAATTTACATCCCAATTTTAAGTTTCATGGTTTTCTTTATCAACCCCTTTCATTTTTTAAATCTTTCTTGAGAGTCTATAAATAACATTAAGCAAACAATTTAAATAATAATATTAATAGCTATAATGTATACCTGTATGTTCGTAGAGCCAGTAAGTGATGACCAAGCATCCCAATGATCTTGATCGAATGGATCTTCAATAGATACAATTGGATATTCTTTGATAAATTCCTTATAAAGGTCAGTCAATTGTTCAGTAGATATAATCTGATTTTTATCTTTGGAGTCCGATTTGTTCTTAAAGTCCAAATCATATTTCCCATCGCTTAAAAATGATAAGAACTAATAATTGATTCATCTAAAAGTAAAATTTATATATACTCCATACACATAGAATTCTGAAGCAGCTACATCCATTCCGATTTCAACTTTTCCTTTATATCCAGCTTTTTCAATAGCAGTTTCAATCAAACGCAAACCTTCTTTGTTTTCTAAAATATTGGGAGCAAAACCACCTTCATCACCAACAGCAGTAGCATCTAAACCAAATTTAGCTTTAATAACATTTTTTAGATTGTGGTATACTTCAGCTCCAATTTTCATTGCTTCACTAAAGGAACTAGCACCTAAAATAAATTAAAAAAAAAAAAAAAATGAAATTTTAAATACATTTTTATTTATTTATTTTTTGAGTATAAAATAATTGATTAAGTTTACAATATTTTATAGAATAAAATATAATAAATATTTCTCTTTTGGTAACATACAAAATATCTAAAAAACTATTTTATGTTATTCAATATATTTATATATTTAGTACATAATATAATATATGAAATAATAACTTTCAATTTAAATTAGATATTGTGTTCATTGTTTGTACTCTATTAATTTTTAAAAAATAAAAGTTAAAAATTTGTAAAGTTGGACTATTTTTTATTTTAATTGAAATAGTCTTGGATTTATTGGCCATTGGCTATATTTAATACATTTATTCATTTATATATTTATTAATACTATCACAAATATTTTTATCTTTTCTTTTGCAAATATGTTTACATTATAATAGAGTTGACTTTTTTATTTTTTATTAGTCTTAAATATGTTTCAAAACACACATTTTTTATTAGAACTGTTTTAAACATAAATTAAGAACAATCAACCTTGGTTAAAAGTAATTTGTATGTCATATTTAAACACCTAATTCTTAGTATTTTGTCCATCTCTAACTAACATTATTTATATATGACAACACAAAAAAAATGTTTATGGCTCCACATATATTTAACTTAAATTTATGTAGGAATTAGGAAAATTAATAGCAAATACTAAAAAAGATGTATTATGCTTTTATCCCTCAAGCACTTTTATTTTATCTTGTTTATTTATAATGTATAATGTGTCATGTAAAAATTGTAAAATAAATAAATTTCTTATGATAAAAATATTAACATTTATGTATATTCTACATAATTTAAAAAGTTAACTACAAAAAAGATAAATACATAGTGATTGGATTATTATAAACCGCTCGATTACTCGCAAAATAAATGCAATGTTAGAAAAAAAAAGTTAGATTTTTTTTTAATATCTACATTTCTTGTTTATCAACTTATAATTTTTTTTTTACATCATATCTTATAATTTATAGGGGTTATTATCATTGATAAATCAAGAAATATATGCAACTAAAAGAAATAAAAACTTTTTTTATACATATAATTATCTATTAAATAATTACCAGTTGGGAGAATCATAAATTCTTGCATGGCCAATTTATTACCAGCATGGGATCCACCATTGATGACATTAAAAGCTGGAACAGGCAAAATTATGTTTTTATTTCCAGCTAAATCAGCTAAATGTCTGAAAATAATGATAAAATTATTTTATTTATATAAGCATATGATAATTATAAAATTAAATTATTTAAAATACTATACCTGTAGAGGGGTACATTTTTTTTTGCAGCACCTGCTTTAGCAATAGCTAAAGAAACTCCTAAGATAGCATTTGCGCCAAGTTTAGATTTATTAGGTGTTCCATCCAATTGGATCATGAAATTGTCAACAGCTTTTTGATCCACAACATCAATACCCTGTACGAAAATAATGCGTTATAAAAAGTATAATAATAGATAAAGATGGTTGTTGGTTTGTAACTTTTTACAGTAACAAAATTTTATTTGCATAGTATTTTAACATAATAATGAAGTAATCATTAAATATATTATAACACAGAAAATTTTAAAATACATACATGTACATTAGAATGATTCTTAGATAAATACGTTAGTTAAAAAAAAATTCATTAAACACACTAAAATTGTGTCCATTAGGTAAAAAAATCATTTGTACAAATTTTGGTTCAAATTGAGTGACGTTAACATGTGCCACAAGTTGGTTAAAAAATCAAATGTAAGGGTGGATTTTTAATAATCATCACTTATATTACAAACCACACTATTTACAAAAAAAAAAAAAAAAAAATGATAGAATTTAATTTAAAGAACTAAATGTTTGCCTTAAAAATATTATTAGCAAAAAGCCATATCATAACACTATGACTTAAAAATAAAAATAATTATATAGTTTTAAATTAAACGTTGAAATCAATTTTATTTGTTTAAATATTGTAATCGAACTATTTGAAAAAAATTTCATATAAAAGTTGTTTAGAATTCAATTTTTTATTTTTATTGTGTTTTATTTTTTTACCAAACGTAGTTTAAATATTTATGTATTAATGTACAAAAATATTTTATTCTTAGAAATATAGAAAAAAAATACTAACAATTAGTGCTATAAAATAAGTTCTATGATTTTTGCTGTAAAAAATATAGTTTGAAAAAGTGACGAAAAATCAAAAATTCTACTGTAAGAGTTAATTTCTAACTCGTATTTTAACATCATTCAACTTCAATCAAATTTTTTTACCTAAAGAAACAATTCTAGAGGGTGTAATGAATTTTATAATTTCATTTTTAAGAACTGCTCTAATATAAATAATACACACGATACAACTGTATATATATATATATGTATATACACACTAGGGTGTCCCTTATTTTGAAAATTTTGGAAATTCTTCGGGCTCACCCCCCAAATTTATGTGTATACATATAAAAAGTGGCTACAAAAAATTCCAGGCCGATCAGATAAGTTTAACCCGTGCCGACTTGGGGTTGAAAATCGGGCAAAAGGGGTACTTTTTTAGTTTTTAGCAATTAACTCGTAAATTAGCACTCTTACAAAAAAAAATATTAAAACTAAATTGTAGATCTAATTGTTTTGTATAAATTAAGTCCTTACAGTTTTTCTTTTAAGTCCATTAGTTTTCTAGAAAAATGTCAAAATATATAATATTTCGTAAAATTGCCGAAATTAGCATATTTACGAATATTTTATCATATATGACGAACCATATGTGATACGACCTAATGTTTCATACAAAAATTGTTTAAAATTAAATTTTACGAAATAAAAGTATTAAGTACAAATTTCATTGAACCGATCGTTTTATTGCTATAGCTGAATTAACTCGATCATATTACGATTTTTACTAAATATATGAATTTTAATGCTAGATTCTGTTAGTTATCATCTGGTTCATTACAACACTTATCGTACAAGTACGGCGATAATACTATGGTATGACTGAATTAATGTATTGTTATTATTTTTAAATTATAAATAACTCTGGAAATCGTAAATTTATTACAAATCGCAGCAATAGATATAGTGAACTTATACTTATACCACTTTAGTCGCTCACATCGCGTATTAAGTTGAACTGCTTCCTATTGTGTTTTTCTTTTAGTGTACGTAAAAATGTCCGTAGTATTAAGAAATGACAATAAAATATTTTTAATAGGGTCTTTGACTACTCAAATTTTAGGTTCAAAACTTCCATCCATTGGACAAGTTCTAAAAGTTTTTTTTTATAACCTAAGAATTGTTAATCTTACTATAAGAGCAAAAGCAGTATTGACTATTCGCGAGTGTAATATTTTCTGGGAAATGGACGATTCCATTTCAACCGAAATAAAAAAATTAATGGTTGTATCCCTTAATAATGAGTCAATAATAAACCCTAGTAAACGTTTTATTCTTTCATCGGTTCATATTGACAAATCATTTTCATGTATAATAATTTTTGATATCTTTATTTTTTGATGACTATTGAGTGATTGATATTTTTTTTTAGAAAAAACTGTAGCTTCTTTTTTGTCAAAAAGCAGTATGAAATTTTTTAAACGATTCGATATCAATACTAATTTTTTAAATTTGGATCCAAGTAATTGGAATACTGATAATTTTTATTTACACGAAAAAGAAATTGTATGTTCACTTAAAGTAGTAAATGACTCTGCAGATAAAGCGGTTAAGGTAATGGAAGATTTTCATGAAAGTTTAACTGTAAACGATGAAAAAGCTGAGTTACTTTTACACTGTGTGTTCAAGAGCATAGAATATTATATCCTAATTGCAACAAAAAAACATTAAAACATAGTTTTTAATGTATATTTTTGTTATAATTTGTGAATTATTTTGAATTTAACATTTTGTATTTTATATAGTAACTTTTTTTTAATTTATACAATAATATTGAGAAGTAAGTATCATTATGAATTTAAGTCAAACAAATACATCACTTTACAATATAAAGGAAATATATTTAAATTAAGCAATAAAATTCATATATTTAGTAAAAATCGTAATATGATCGAGTTAATTCAGCTATAGCAATAAAACGATCGGTTCAATGAAATTTGTACTTAATACTTTTATTTCGTAAAATTTAATTTTAAACAATTTTTGTATGAAACATTAGGTCGTATCACATATGGTTCGTCATATATGATAAAATATTCGTAAATATGCTAATTTCGGCAATTTTACGAAATATTATATATTTTGACATTTTTCTAGAAAACTAATGGACTTAAAAGAAAAACTGTAAGGACTTAATTTATACAAAACAATTAGATCTACAATTTAGTTTTAATATTTTTTTTTGTAAGAGTGCTAATTTACGAGTTAATTGCTAAAAACTAAAAAAGTACCCCTTTTGCCCGATTTTCAACCCCAAGTCGGCACGGGTTAAACTTATCTGATCGGCCTGGAATTTTTTGTAGCCACTTTTTATATGTATACACATAAATTTGGGGGGTGAGCCCGAAGAATTTCCTAAATTTTCAAAATAAGGGACACCCTAATACACACACACACACACAAAATAACTTTTTAACTATTAGAGAAAACCTTTGAAACACAGTCCTATTATGTAAATTATTACAAGTAATTTAACCTATGAAATTTACTACCTTTAAATTATTAGACATGATAATAATTAAAAATGCAATATTTACAGCTTTAATTAAGGCAGGTGCAATTATTGAGTTGATGTTGTTAACAGCTGTGTTAACACCTTTTCCGAGATAATTGGATTTATCATTGTCACGGAGTTCCAAAGCTTCATAGATACCTGTGCTAGCACCTGATGGTACAGCTGCTCTGTGAATTTGTCCATCTTGAGTAAATAAATCAACCTATGATAAAATTAAAAATTAATATAATATTAGATACATTTTATTTTTTTTTTAATTAAGATTATTGACAATACTTTAATATTAAATAATTTGGAAATACAATTTAAATGAATAAATTATATAAGTAATAAAATAAATAAAATGATACAAAAATAATTGTTGAATAAATTTATTCTAAGTATTACGTACTAAATACTATCAGTTTAAGACTATATTTCAATTATATTTTAAATATTTGAAAACTTAAATATTAATGTTAATAAAGTTAAATATGGGAGTAATATTTAATGAAAAAATATTATTAAAAGTGTTCTAAATTTATTTTCTTACTTCAACAGTAGGGTTGCCTCTAGAGTCAAATATTGAACGTGCAATAATTTTTGAGATTGACATTTTGTAATAAGGTTTTTATAGTAAATTATTATAAAGTAATACCTGTGAATAAAATGTATTATTATTATTATTATTTAAAATCTTAACTTAAATAAGTTGATATTTTTTTAATTTAAAATTAAATCATATTTAATTATACAGCGTAATTATTTAACTACACGTCACAAAATATCTCAAAAAATATTAGAGTTAATCATTATTTTACGTTTTTTAACAATAATAGTTCTTTGTTCAACTACTTTACATAAAAATGTGCATAACAAATATGCATTAAAAATACACAATCATATACTTTTATATACTACCCATTCAAACCTCCGTTAGAAAAGCTGTTTCAAAAAAACTCTCATAAGTATGTTAAAAGTAATAAGCATAAATGGTAATTAAATAAGAATATATAGTCAGGATTTATTTCAAGGAGAGTTGTACATAATAACATATAATATTTTTACTGAAATTGTATCTGAAACACATAATAATTATTATTATTATTACTAGGAAATCTATTCACTACATCCCCTTTGAAAATGATTATTTACAGAACTACAGAATATATACAAAAAAATAATTAACAGTTTTAGGGAGAAACTCAAGTGAAGTTTGTTTATCTCTATTGGTAAATAAATTTTAACTTATACAAAAAAATAGAACATAAAAATAATCCATAAAATTTAGTACATTGCTAAATTTGATTAATATTATAAACCTTAAATTCATTGGCACAACCAGAAGAAGAATAGACAAACTAAGCATTCATATAAATTGAGAAAATTATTCTAAAAATTTTGATAAATTAACAATTATTAAATTATTACTGCCTAAGCTTAAACTATAATCATAACATTATAAATATTAAGAAATTAAGAAATTTTGAATTATTAATTTTCTATTTTCTACAGTATAAATGTTATGTTATCACAAAGATAGTAAAGATTTATCAAAATAAATAACTAGTACCATTCAAGGTTAAAATAATTAACCTTCAACATGACTTATTTAAGCTTTCTTTACAAAAATTTAAAAAAAAAAATTTTTAATTTTCAATAAATAATGAATTTATATAAATAATAATTCACGTAACTGCAAATAAAAAACTTTGAACATATAAGTGTCTTAACCTTTCTTTCTAATTGGACCTCATTGTAGCATATGTTGAGGATATACTTATATTAATTATAAAACTACATTACTGAAAATAAAGTCAATTTAGTATAATGTACAACTTCTATTAATTTTTACTACTATGTATACATAGTATGTTTACACATTAGTAATTTATTTAAATAAATAAAATTAATCAGATATTAGTTGACTATTTAATTATTAAAATTAATAGTCAGAATTATAATTAAAACACATTATTTATAGCTTAATACAGGTACTTAAATTTGTTTTATTATAACCAACATATTCAACAATCAAAGAGTTTTATTTTTCTTAATGAAATTGTCTGACAACTTGCATAGTAAAAAAAAATTATGTTAACAATACAGTTTTGGACATTTTATGTATGCAAATTGAGAAAATTAAATAATTTATATTTAACATATTTATAAAGTATAATATATTAATATAAAAATAATATATTAAAAAAGTTTCATTTTTTATTAGATACATGCTGTGGCACCGTTTCAAATTAGTAAACAATTAATTTACGTATATGCAATTACACATTTAACACATTTAAAGTGGTTCAAAATTTTTGATAATTCATTGATTAAAGTGGCAATTTTCAGTTTTAAATTGAGTACTTTTTAGGTGTATATTTTTAAGAACTATAATCGTTACTATATTTACTAGAATAAAACCGTAAATTGATTATAAGATGGGTTATTTTTATTTAAAATGTACTAAATGAAACAGGTGTTTCTGCTAAATATTATCACGTTACAAAAACATAGATTAAACAAATATTAAGCAAATACTTACAGAATTTCAGCTGTCAAACAACGTACGCTACGAGAAGTATCGATCGAAATCAGAAAATGGGTTGAAGATGAGAGCACGATCGGCAAATCTAGAAAATTGAATAATTCGTTTTGACCTTAACCAGCTGAACAAGGTCATTATTCTCAAACAGTGTTACTAACTATAACTATTGGAAATAATTTATTGCCAACATCAAATTCTAGTGATTAATGTTATCATATTAAAAATCTAAAAACTAGTCTGAATATTGATGAAATCTATTCTTAATATATAATATATTTATTATGATAATAGAATTTATTAAAATTAAAATATTTAACCAAAGATGATATTAAATATGTTATTTATTTATATATTAAACGGAACTTGCCCAATACAATATTAGTAAATTTATTAGTACATAACAATTGAAAAAATGTATTTACAATAGACTATTTAATATGTTATATGAGACACCTTAAAGTATGTCTTAATTTGAAAATTAATTGACAAATTTATCTATTCTTAAGTTAAAAATAAGAGTTTATAATTTTTTAAATTATTCTAGTTGTAAATTGGTCAGAAAGTTATAATCAGAGGAGCAATTAATATAAGCAACGTTGAATAGAAAGAGAAAGACAACAAAAATGAAGATTATATCCAGAATTTAAAACAATTTAAAGAGTAAAAAACACAGTAGCAAAAGGCTATCTAGAGCTAAAAGAGTTTCTCTCTTCAATATTTTTTGTTATAATGATGTTTATAATATTAATTTAGTTAAACTGTAAGTTAAATTTTAATGTTAACTGGTTTTTTTTTTTAAATAAAAACCTTAAGACGTAATTTTGCAGTTTAATAAATAGAGAAATACTAAGTATTCAAAAACAAAACTGCTTAAGAAAAAAAAAAGACAACATATACATATAATGAACCCAGAATTAAACTATTTTAAAACAAATAGCCCGTCAAAAAAATCAAATAAAATATTTTAGTAATTCATTATTAAGAATTGAATACTTAAAAAGTAAAAATAATATAAATGATAAAATATGTGTAACACATTAAGAATTATTCCAATTATTATTTTTATAATTTTCAGTATAATTAGAATGGAAATGAAAAGTACATTTAATTTTACCATTAAAATTCATAGATTATATTTAAAAACAAAATTAATCTTATAATTTTACAACTTTTTTTTACACATTATTCTAAATAATCCTAACTTAGAGAAATTATTTTATATATTAATGATCAATGTATAGAATATATTGCATAGGATAAATTGTTTTACCATAATCCACTAAACTACTTACAGAACATTTTTTTTTTTTTGGGGATACCTTTAGTTTTATATCTAATAAATTAATAAAGTTAAAAATTTAAATGAAATTTACTATTAAAATAAAACTTTTTATTTAATTCAAAATATGTAATCCTATTTCAAAAAACAAAAGCATAAAGTATTACATAGTGAATAATTAAAAAAAATATATAACTGAAGGTAACCAAAAAAAAAAAAAAATGTTTAAATTATTTATATTCTCTAAATAGTTTGGTGGGTATGATAAAAAAAATCACCTTATATAATCTTCTAAAGAAATATGCTTAGTGAGCATAGCTCAATATTTATATATAATAAACTTGTTTCACAATATATATTTTGTTATTATACAATAATTTTACCGTGAAACTAATCAATTTCATTATAAAATAATTAAAAATCATTATTCATAGGATGATAATTGTGAATGCTGTGAAGACGGTGGTAACATTAGAAAATATAGCTTACAATTCTACTTACCATCACCAAGTTCCTTTATGATCTAAGTCTTTCTTGTTAATTGTTTATGATTTTTTATGTAATTGTTAAATTTATAATAGAAATTTTAAGTGAATTACATCTGAAAATTAAAAATAAATGTTATATGTGTTATTTACTTAAACTAAATTTTTTTATTTGTGTATCAGTAAAATCTTTGGTAGTAATAGTTTTGCTTAAAACATTTTGAGAAACTAATGCATTAATGATCATATTAACAGGTACATATTGTGATAATATGTTTCTGTAAAAGTAATATAAAGATAAAAATTAATTTTTAATGATTAGTATCTGTTGAAAAAGAACCTGAAATTATTTGTAAAATAAGAATGTTTTGTACTTTGAAAACAAAATACAGAGTGATACACAATATTTTAACATTTTTAATAATTTTTGATCCAACAAAAAGGTTATAATACAATTATTTTTAAATAACGTAGTTTTAAACTACATAAAAAGCATATTTTTTATTATTAATCTCTAGTAAGAAAAAAAAACAACACAGTCGGTTTGCCGTATAGTTAGAACAAGTGTAAATGATATCTGACAGCAATTAAAATTAATATCATATAGTATTAATTTATAAGAAGGATTTATTGGATTTTTCAAAAAGCAATAAGATATTTTCTTAATTATATCCTGATTTTTAGGTTTATAATTTATATATGTACAATGTATTCAGAGTGTTCAGTAAGTCAGTAAATATAATATATATGAATGTGTATAGATATATAACTTTTCTTTTGCTTAATTTAGAATTATGAAAGTACAACTCACATAAAGGTAATTTTATAAGAAATTTGAAAAATGATAAATTCAATTTTGTTTTATTAATTAATAGCTCATAAAATCCCTGCTTATAGTAAAAAAACATGTAAAAGTATTAAAAATACTTTAAAACTGATTTCCATTTTTTTTACTTATTTATTTTCATTTTATTCTTCAGAAAACATTTATTCATAATAAAAAAATTATATGGAAATTTTTATGGAAAAGTTTATCGAAATTGTAAGTATGGATTTATTAAAAATATTTGGTTAGTATTCTGTACAGCTGAACTAAATTTCATGCCAGATCGAACTAAAGCAGAATATAGTGTTATTAAACATATTCTGAAAGTCATTGAAATTCGTTTTATAAATCCTATGCTTCATAGAACTTTTAATTTAACAATGTTAAAAATATACAATATTTCTAGAATATTTCAAAAATTAAGTTGAATTTTTTTAATTTTTCGTGCATATTTGAATCTCCTCTTGTGGGCATGCAAAGGATCAGATTTTCAAAAAACAAAATGTATATAATTATAAAAGGGAAATTTTACCTAAGGTATTTATAAAAAAACCAACCCAGCACAGTTTAAAAAGTTCTACTTTCTATATGCATTTTTAAGTTTTAAATTTCCCTGTATTAAGGGAAATGGTCCGATATAAAACAAAAGTATGTCGAATGAAAGAGGTATAAAAATATTATTTCTCATAAAAAAAATTGTATTGATCCATACATTTTTCAAAAAGTTATATTATTTTAAAGTTAAAAATGTTGAAATATTTAAAATATAAAATCGAGAATTTTAACACAAAAATAGCATAGGTAGCCATTTTTACCGTGAAGATAAAGTCCGAAATTTTTTTTTTTTTTTCATAATAAAGTATATGACATAAGCTTTAATTTAAGGTATATATAAAAGTGACAGTATTTCTGGAACACTTTTAAAAGTTAATTTTTTATGAAAAAGTTTTCATTTTGAATCCCCCCTGTGGGCAGGTAAAGAGTCAGATTTATAAAAAAATATATCAAATGATAGGTAAAGACATCACGCATCAATAAAAAAAAATTATATTGATTTGGTAATTTTTGAAAAAGTTATGTCAGTATTAAGTAAAAAAATTTCGAAAATTATCGATTTTTAAATTTGGAATTTTTTTGGAATTTTCCCCCATTTACGGGGAATGAGGGAAATTTTTTCAATGTTTGAGAGTAATAGACTGTACTCAACTTAAATTTTTGGTAAAAAGTTTTTGAAATGTTACCAAGATTTATTTTTTGAATTAATCCTATCATTGAAAAATCTTGGTACATCGTACTTGATTGTATTGGACTATAAAGTTCTATTTATAATTTACTACTCATAAATTTAGATGTACCAAATCTTAACAAGGTATCATTGATGATTATGTTTAATTATGTATTGGTTGATTATGTAATAAATAACTTGCTGAAAATTTTCTTGAAACTGGTTCTGGCATTTGAAAAACTGCAACACTTTTTCATTACTATAATATTTTTTCATAAATTCATGAAAATTTCCCACTACTAATTTGATAATACATTACTGTAAATACAGTTTATTTTCGATTAATCATCAAGTTATGAATTTTTTTGAAGTCATTTGAGTAATGAAAAATATGAACAATAAATATTAGCATTATTTTCATTTTAAATTAACTCAGATCAATAGTTTTGAATGCATTTCTATTAATAATTCACTATCCTAACAGCAATACACATACATGTAAAAGAATTTATTATATTTTTTTCTTTTTGATATCAAAATCTTTCTTGCATTTTTTATTATGATTAAATTTGTCGTTTATGTACTATTAATTACCTACAATGGGAAAAAGTAGTAATGAATATTATAGTATTATAGGTGTTGTGTTTTTTTTTTGTCTCTCTTGTAAAATTGCATTTTTGGAAATACGTATTGTTATTGTTGGGTTAGTAATTTTCACTCTTATAGAATGATTTAAAATGCATATTATACCTAATTGCACTTGTATCGGATTAAACAGAAGTCAGAATAGTATCAACTATTATTAGTATTATTCATAGTAAAATACATGAAGGTTATAAAATAAATGACATAAAGTGGGTTCAAATTCAGCAGGACAGAGGTTGTTTATAGCCCTTATATAGGAAACGAATTTATACATTTTGTTTGAATTATTTTGAAGATACAAAAGCATAGGCGCAATATAGGAAGGAGTTCCAAATTTTGTCTTAGTCCCTCAATAGTTATAAAATTAAATGTTTACATGTAACGAATGAATTTTTTCAATTTTTGAGGATAATGTCTTCGATAAGATACAATTTTTTACTTATTGACGTGTCTTTGAAAAAATTGTTCCAGTGAGAACTGAGAAAAAATGTAGCAAACACAAAAAAAATAATGATAATAACACATGAAAAAATTAATATCTTCTCAGCTTTCTCAAAGTTATTTTATAGTTCTTTCTTACACATTTTTGTTTTTATTTTTCTTATAAGAGACAAATAATAAAAAATACTTTTAACATAGTCCAATGAAAATTAAAGTAATGCAACATATTTACTGAATTAAATTTAATATTTTAAACGTTCAATACCTGAATGGCTTAAGGTATTTAAAAAATGTATTTAATTAGCTTAAAATAACGAACATCATTCATGTTCAATGGATTTTACTTTCAAAAGTTTTATTTTTACTTATAACTTTTGGTCAGTTGGGTTTATATTTAAAAAAATGGTTTTAGTTGGACAACCCCAAGTAGTTGTGATAAAGGCGAGGAAAAAGAAGAAGAAAAAAAGGACTTAATCACAAATTTGTAACACAGTTTATTTTTTTAATATTTATAGACTGATTGTTTCATGTTCAATACATATGTATTAAAGTAATACATTAATACAAGATTGAAAACGAAACAAGTAACTATTTTTTTTGTTTCTAACTTTAATTGAGATGTTTTAATCAACATTTACCTTTTGATTATCCTTAAAATGCTAAAGTAAACTTGGCTACTTAAATTTTTAATTTGCAAAAGTTCAATAAATGACTAAAGCTAAAATATTTTTGTATACGATGTAGATTATTTTAAAATATTGTCGTACTTTATTTCTCGGAATGTACCATTGCATTTATGTATCTTAAAACATTCTGGCGTCAGAGATTTAAATTTAAAATCATTTGATTGACATTATTTAATTTGAAATGACTAATATTATAATTATATTTCATAATATATTTATTTTGGATGAATAAAACTAAAATTTAATTCAGTTTGTTTATCAAATAAAAAATTATAAATAACATGTTATAATAATATATTATTTAAGTCCAAAAGGATTTAAAACATATCTCGTAAAGTAACTTTGAAAAATTATTATATCAAATATTAATAAAGACTAATAATTTAAAAAAAAAGACTTCCTAAAGAAAAATTATAAATTGCTATGTAAATATGTTTTTTTAAGAATTAGTTAGATTTCATACAAAAATAAAGTATAATTTACTCCTTAACGTATAGGCTCTACAATTTACTATAATGACTAATTAGAAAAAAATTACACGGCAACTAATCATATAAAATCTCCAAAATTAAATCTAGAATAAATGCTCTTAAATATAAATACTTAGTGATAACATGGCATTGCTGATAACGAATCCAACATATAATCATTACTTTAAAATTAAAACTTCTGAATATTGTTAAGGATTTATTAAAACTACGATGACATTGTAAAATATTCAATGTAATAATTATAAAAAAGTATACTTTACTTATTATTGAAATTTAATTACCATTAAAATACTAAATTCATAGTTTATGGATATATATTTAGAAATAAAACAATTTAAATTAATTAATTATAAAAAAAAAATGACTTATATGTTGGACACTTGGAGGCCAAAACTTGTTTTTACACAATGTATATAAATTTATATTTTTTTTTTTACGGCGTCTGCTAGTTAAACTAGTATAAAACATATTGTGTTGTCTAGAGAAAAAAATTATGCTATTGAAAAAAAAGTAGTTGAAATACTAGTTTGATTTCGAATGCTCATAAAAAATTGGTAATATACTATAAACATAAGTTTATAATAATTAATAGTAGTTACATAAAGTTATGCAAAATTTAATATTAAAATCATTGTATTACTCAAAACAAACTAAAAAAATAAATAAAAATACTCGATGTCCTCGCTTCAAATATTTAACATTTTTTATCAGATTGAAAGATTCTTTTTAACATATGAAAACAATATTAAATCTATTATCAGAAATTTGTGGTTCATCTGGGTAATCATTAATTTACAGTGTTTCAATGCATCAATAAATATAAATATGCATAAATGTACAAATATTTGACTTAATTGAAAAATTAAAAATTATTAATTTTACTTAAATTTTGGTGTTAAATATTTCTATCCTAGGAGGCCAGATTTGGATCACAGGTCGCCTATTACCTATTTTTATCATAAGTCTTATGATAAAAATAGCGACAACCCCGCATTGCTTCCAGTTAACACTTTAAAATCGTTATAATTTCGGAAGTACTAGTCCAAAAGTTCTAACTGACTTGTTATTTTCTTAATTAAATTAACACACTTATAGCAAATAAGCATGAACGGAAAAAATACTTAATAACAGATAAATCGAGAAATATATGGAACAAATACATATCACTTTATATAAAGTAAAATAAACATTGCACACCGTCTACAATGGTACACACCAGTGACGCCGATCTTCAAGTCCACAAGAAAAAACCTAACCAAACCAGACCGATTTCCAAAAGGAGCGCGTGTTTGGTTGATATTCGCGATATAAAAAAATCTATTATAAATAATAAAAATATTAATGATTGTGTACTGTTGTCTTTTTATAAATTTGAAGACTTTATAGACTATTTAAGTTTGAAAAATATAGTTGTTAAAATGTTATAACCTGAATAATAAATATCAAAAATTAACTAGGCATAATATACGAATCCCACTAACTTAAAATAACCCAAACGATTGTAATGCTATACAAGTCAATAATCAGTTATGATAAGTTTCAAAATGCATATCCGAATATGTAAACTATTTGCAAGTATTGTAATAAAAAAAAAATTTAACTAAGCCTTGTAAAATTAAACCCAACCAATCATTGATTTCAAGTTGTTTTTTTTATTAGGTGGCTAAAAACTTATTACTATTTACCATGAAAAAATATTCAATAAATTGTCTTTCTTGAAAAAGTCTAAAAATGGACTTACCTTGTTGTTGCACTAAGTCCTTCATTATCTTGTTTGGAAATTTTAAGTTGATGTATATTCAAATTTAAGACTACCATAAAAAAGCAAAATATTATTAAGCTGGAATAAGTTGTCTATTATTGCAGATTGAAAAATTAAAAAAATAAAATTTTTAATAAATACTTCATATGCTATGTCTTTTAGTATCCACACGGTGGGTAGCTCTTTTTATATAAAAGTTGTTTTAAAAATTTTGCAATAAAAAAAAAAAGGTGTTTCTCTCAATGGATAATTCAAGCAGTAAATTCAAGACCTAGTAAATACGCATGAAAACAATTAATTGGAGGCAAATAATAGTTAATATTTGAATTAGAATAATAATTACACAAAAACTTTTGAATTAAACTCTATGATTTTATACACTAACAACTAAGTATTCTAATATAAGCATATTAACACATGTACGATATTCTTTTAAAATTCGTTAGTCTCTTATTTTATAATTTAAAAAATAATTTTTTTTAAACATGTGGAAAATGTATGTATCACAATTTTATCTTAGACAACTTGTCCAGAATATAAAATTAGTACACAATATTGTAACATGTTACTCTCTAATTCGGTTCATTTATGAGTAATACAATAACATTTTTTGGGTCAAATACCAGAGGGGTTAGAGAATGATGTAATAACGAACCCAAAACACGTCATTTATGCTCCATAAAGCTATTAATAAATATAAGATTATACATTATATTATGAATATTAGCAAATGCGAACTAGTAGTAAAAAATTTTACACGATGAAAAAATTATTACTATTGGATATATTAAATTATAATATTTATTAGCTATAATTAAGATATATTTATTAATTTAGAAAAATTAATAGATTTAACATATTTTTAATCTCAGATATATCTAAAAATAGACTTCGAATTTTCAAAAATCTAATTCACATTGTTGCCCTGCCTAATTGTAAGTTACAATCTGTCGTCTTAGTATATGAAAAATTAATATATATCTTATGTTGATTTTAAAATAATACTATTTTTAGATTTTTCAAATGTTCATGTAATTTATTGAGTCAATACGGGAATTCCCTATCAGTAAACATATATCATTAATGACCGTTAGTTCAAATAGACACTGACCAACTGTTACTAACACTTATTTGCAAAACTTAAAATAAAGGAAATTAATTCCATTAACTTTTCTTAAAAGCATTCCCATTAGAATTTCTTCGAAAAGTTTTATGGACACATTTAATAATTAAAATGATTGAAGAATTTTAGTCACATTTGAGTTTTTTGCTACTTTAAGCTCTACTTTTTAGTAATAGTAATTCGTTCTGTCTGTATGACTCTTCAAAAATAAAATGTAAAAATACCCTACATAAACTTAAAATTTGTTACACGATATCATGAAGTTTTGGTTTTGTATATTTTGTTTTTAGATAATACGAAAGAAACTAACGCTTTCCAATTGTAGTTAAATAGTATTATTTGCCATTCACCGAACTTAGAAATAATACGGCCCTTAGTTCAACGACCACCAGAAGGTTATTTGATTTTGATTAATCGCGATAATACTCAAGAAGTGTTAACTTGATTATTAGTCATGATATTCATTCATATTATTTTATTTTACACAAAATCTTATATATAAACAATGTTTTTATTATTACATGAACATTTATAGAAGTACTTATTGATTTGATAAGAAGAAAACGAATGTTTAAAGTCATTATTTTATTATAACATGACACCCCTGATTTTTTTTAGTCATTTGTACGACTATGTCTTAACAACTATAGATAATACTCAAATATATTTTAGCAAAAAAATATTAAAAAGAAAATAATACATAAAAGGTATGCTATTTTCATTTAAAATAACAAATATTAATATATAATAACGTAACAATTTCTTACAAAATAAAAAAAAACAACCCCTTAGACAAATTATTTAAGTTTTTCTTGAGTTAATATATTAATTTAACTCCAAAGGTTCAGAGGTGAGGGTCACATGATTTTTTTTTCATGTTTTATCAGTAACCAGAAAAGCTTATATTGAAATACTTTTATTTTCTTATAACAAATTCCGACCTTAGAATGAGATATAATTTAGCTAATATTATTTGACCTAGAATTGAAACTTAATAAAGTGAATATTTAAGGCTTTATTTGTGTTTGTTAACTTATGTATCGGATTACAGATATTTTACGTTTATCTATTAAATATTATAAGGGAAAAATAACAGTTCTATTCTATTACACATTTAGTATAAAATATAAAGTTATATTTTTATTATAACTATATTTTTTTAAATATAAATAACTATTATTTTTAAAAATTATATATTTACTATTACACTAAAAGCAACTTGTTAAAATTCAATACCTTATTACAGTTGTTAAATATAAAGTAATAAAATTATTAATAACTTAATTTTCTGATTTGTTTAAGAGATATACAAACCTTAAAATAATAAAAAATAATTACTTAGACAGAATTTCACAAAAGTAACTAAAATTATGTTAACATTTAACAGATCTAATTGACAACTTTTTTAACTTTTAATCTACTTAAATTTTTTACTTTTACTTTTTTTTAATCAACTTTTACAGATTTGAACATATTTTAAACTTATTATTAATAATTATCTATTGCATAAAAAATTTAAAAATTTTTTGATATTACATATTCTTATTTTAAAAAATCCAATAAAATATATTATGATTTTTCTATAATATCAAACAGTGGTTGTGTTATAAAACATAAAAGTAACCATATATTTTTATACTACTGATTTATTATACATTCATTAAACAAAATTTTTCTCATTTTAACAGCATAAATATCTTAATGTTTATGGTTCATTGAATTAAAATTGATATTACTTATTTAGTCTTTCGCTTTCATAATATTTATCATATTACTATTGTAAAATCCTCATTTAGATACACTATTGTGATAATAAAAGCGTCTGTAAATTTATTTTTTACAATAAATAAAAAAATTAAACTGTTTGAATTATTTGAAAAAAAAACCATTGCTTAGTGAACAATATTAAAAATTGTATTTAATAAATTATAATGATTTCTGTAAATATTGTAAACAAATTGATTATTATCAATTTATGATCGTCAAAAAGTTGTTGACATTTGATAATTTTACATCATTACTATTAAAGATTTACACTACAATAATAGGTACTTAAATTCAATCATTAATAAATATACACTTCTATCTTTCTCACAATAACACAGACTTTGTTACATATATTAACAAACTTTAAAAAGCTATGACATTTTTATTTATTTTTTTTAAATAAGTGAATGTAGTATCAAAATTTTTCTTTAAAACTTATCTATAAAATAACTATCAAAAAAATGTTAAGCAAAAAATTTTCAGTATTTTTATACAATAGAAAAATATTAATAATAATAAATTAAAAATATACTCAAAGTCTGTAAAAATTGATTAAAATTAGAAAAAGTAAAAATGTAAGTAGATCAAAATTATATGAGTTGTCAATTAGATCTATTCCACCTGTATTTAAAATATAATTATAAAATTGCTGATTTAAGCAAATCAGCATATTAAATTCTAGGTGTTAAGAATAAAGATATAACTTATGCAAAATAGTCAAAAGAAAATATTTAATTGTACTAGACATCATTACATCATATTTATTTAAATTGCTTAAATATGCTTTATGAATAGAAAATTGTTTGAACTTTTTTCTATGATCATTTATAACATAGATAATTTTATTTATAAACTCATAATGATTTAAAATAATTAAAAGATTATTCCTACTTCAATTTATCAAATTTTTTCGAAAAATAAAACAATTTTGTTTAGTAATAACTACATGTCTTATCGAATCATTAGATAGTTATAATTTATGCGTCTATTTTTCTACAATTTATTGCTTAATTGTGTATTATTAATAGACTTTAATTTATATTGAATAATTACGGATTTAAATTATGATAAATGTTGTCAATATAGTGTAGTAAATTAAAATAATAATTTTCGAAAAATAATAATATTGTACCAATTATGCTAATACTGATGACAAATTTTATTATTTTGAATAATTAAAAATCTTGTATTGTCAATTATTATGCATAAGTTAAATCCAACCGACAAACGATTAAACTACACCTCATTCTCATACATAAATTCACACGTAATTGCACAATTCGAGTGACCATGACCGTGTTCCAATTATTATATTTAAAAATATACATGTCATTGCCCCGATCGAAAAATGACGGACAGTACGACACATGTGTTATATTTATTAAAATTAAAATCTAAAAGTATTTCGTAATGGCTCTTTAATTAAACTCGTTATACAAACAAATGTACTGACTGCAGTTAAATAGTCGATCACGTATTCAAAAACAATATTGTCTTCCGGTTAAACATTATAGTTACAAAATAGGTGTTAGTTAAAATACTAACAACGCAATATTTTTTTTATTATGCTTAAGTGCTGGGGGCCGTATCAAAGTAAAGTTAGATATTATATAATATTAGAGCAGATATGTTCTCTGTTTACCAAATTACTTTGTAAACTAATCAAATTATTGACATACACCAAAAATAATATTTGAATGTTTTACTAATCTAAATTAAAAATTATTATTTTTTTATTATAGCACTATCAGTGCAAGAGGGCCATATATTATTATTTATCTAGTTTGTAAAAAGATGTCTGAAATTTAATATAAATGCTTAAAACAAAGATACAGAAAAAACTATTTTTTTCGAAATATTGCACTTTTTCATTCACAGTGCGATGCGTTCGGTGTAATACCTCAAATAAAAAATTGGTGCATATTATAACCAACGTTATTATTTGCTTGGACGAGAAGTAGCATTGATTTTACTTTAATTTTGATTACCGATTAATTTTTAGTGAGTTTTATACTTTATGCAGAAAATATATCTAAGGAATTTTGTTTTAGAAGATGGATATAATTTTCTTTAAAAATCAAAGATTATTTTTTCACATTTTACTGATTTTCAATCCAAGTGTAATAATATACCTTAAGTATACACTTAAGTATTTACGTTCGCTTTCCTAATTAGAAGACAGGAATTTATTCTTTTAGAATGTCTATAAATTTATTTATGATTGTAAAAAATATATTAGTTCATAGTTAAAAAAAAATGTTATACTTAATTCACTTTACAGTAGAGTTTATATTAAATTACTATGAGTTACTTTTATGCAATTTATGTTGTAAAGGTGATTAAAAATATTAAAAATACACATTTTAGTATAATTAATTAAGTTATTCAACTGAATATACTGTCTTAAAAAAATAATACATAATTTTACACAAAATGACTCAGAAAGAAATAATATGAAGAATATGATTTTTTTTCATTATGTTTCATATGTTTTTTCATATGAAGAAATGTCGAGATAAATCATATTATTTAAGAGATACTGTACTAAATGTATGATGTATAATAAAATGAAAAAGTAATAAATCAGAATTTTTTTCAAGTATCATACAATTTTTTTTTACTATTACTTGTATACATCAATGAAGTTATTACGGAACATCATTTACACCCAAAGAAAAATCTCAATCAATTTTGATAGAGAAATTTTATCAAGGGTTTATGATAATGTTTTATTAATACGAACAAAATAACTATTCTTATAAATAATTATTGTTCAAGACAAGAAAAAAAAATTATCATATTGATAAATATATCATAGATTCAATAGTAATAATATATTTATCAAATTGAACAATGAATTTATTATATAGATCGAGGTTTTTCTCTGGGTGTAATTCATTTTTGTTTTGTAAAATACAAGTAATAGATTTTAACAAATTTACTACCGATAACAAATATTTTATTTTATAAATCACTAATTATTATGAATCATAATCATTAATAATTATGATAATCATATATACTACGCGTATTCTAATGCATTCAAGTCATCGCGAAAACTTATTATATTAGAGGGGTTATTACCACTATGAGCTCTGTTACTAATTATTTTTAAGTAAATTTAGTTAATATAAAGTAGAAACAGTAACTTAGTCCAACGTAAACTATATATGATTAGCGTAAGTACCATGATTTTGTATACTTATGTTTTTTTAAGCATATAATGTTAAACATGTCATAATTTAGTTTGACACATGAGGCTAAGGAACCATTTGGTTTTTTTAAGTGACGCAAAAAAAATCAGTTATTCGGTTTGTCCAAATTTACTGATCCTCACTAGATGAGGTATAATTTCTTAAATGCGTAAAAAGTATACCGATGGCATATTTAATATCCTGTCGTAAAATTTTTACACTAATTATAATGAAAAAAAAAATAATAATCTCGCGATCAGTCTAGACTAGAGCTACGACAACTGCGGTTGCAGTGTGTTTTGTAACCGATGCCAATAGAAACCGCAGCGACTGTCGACCCTTGTGAGTAACTAACCGGCCACGTGATTGCCTCGCGCAACGTATGTCTGTTGTGACTCAGAGCGTGCGGAATGCACGCCTGAATTCTGTCCAACGTAGGCGGCGGTGGCGTCCCGTTTTCTCAGAATGCGGGTTCCCTAGACCACCAACACCACGGGTATTGTATATTTTTTATTATACTCTCGTTTACTATGATACTACCGGCTCTTGTAATGTAGCACAAAAAAAAAACACATATTTTTAGTAGAGTAGTCCAATGTGGTACAAGTGAACGAATTGTTGAATGGTTTTAATGATGTAAGATAAATCAATGATGATGATTCTGTCTAACAGACTAAAACCCAATTAGCTTTATTTGGTTTAGTATTTAAAATAATCAATCATAAACACTAAGATGACCCAAGTTTTTTCACAAAACTTTAAAATTGGTTTTTGTCTCGTTGCGTCAAGGTGTTTTAATATTGTCTTCCAATAATTGGAATTATAAGAACAATATTATAAGTTGGCACACAAGAAATAAAGAAATGTGTTTGAAAAAGCTTAATTAACTAATGAAGAATTTTATTTTCCAGTATTAATTGTTTGATTTAAAATATTCTAAGAAAAAAGCTTACACAACTAATAAATAATTTTATTTTCCAGTATTAATTGTTTGATTTTAAATATTTTAAGTTTGGAGTAACACAAAATATTTAATTTTTAAAAATTGTACAAAATAAGTTTCATAAAAAGTTTAATACAAATTAATAAAATCACGATTCTTTAATCAGAAATCGATTAATTTATAATGCTCTAAGTTAAAGCAAGATGGAATTTTAATCAAATTATTTAACTGAAGACAATTATTATAACATTGTTATATTGAATTGTACATTAGTTTAAAATATAGGGATTTTTTGGCACATTGTTTAAATTTGAGTCATCGTCTATGAAGGTTGTTTGATAGTAATGTGAAGGAATACGTGACTGACCTCTTGAAAACCAAATGATATACAGGTGACTAATAAAACTGGCTGAATATCTCGACAATATACGATTTTTAATGCCAAAAAAAAAAACTGTAAGGTTTATTTGACCATGTAAAAAGCACAACGAATAAATCGTCCCTGTTCTAGTGATTCTATCTAAATCATTGAGGACATTCATAATGACGTTATTTTAGTCTTTCCCGCCAAAAATAATATAAACTATTACGAGCAACAAGCATTAAAAAAATAGTGAAAGATATGCGAGAATAGCGGTTACATTCTAAAACAATACACTACAGGGTCCAACCATAGTAAACTTGTTTCGACAAGTTTTGACATGCAAGACTGGCATGCGCCTGGGCCAGTAATATTTTTTTATATGAATTTCTTTTTGATTAAAAAATGCCGTAGGGTACAAGCCTACCAATTGCACCGACTAACGTGTTCCACTAGGACGCTACCCTACCTACAAAAAGAGTGGATAGTTGGTTGATATTCACCAAATAAATAAAAAATTATATGTAATTAAAATATTGTTTGGGCACTGAAGTTTTTAGAATTTTGAAACTTTATAAACTATTTAAGTTTAAAAAATGTAGTAGCTATTATAATAATATCTATTCAATAGAATTTTCAAAATAGTTATCAAAAATTAATTAGACAAAATATACAAATCCTACAGATTTATTAATAGCCCGACTAATTTCAATGAAAAAAAGTCTCTTATATTTTGTTATTTGTTTAAAAATGTCTAACTATGGAAACTATGTATAATATTTGTCTTCAGAGCTAATATGATAAGTGGGAGGCTTAATCCTTTTAAAATAGAGAACTAGCTACCTACATTGTATTAAACACCGCCTATTATATTTTATAAATTGTTAAAATTAAAATTCATCTTTCAATATTTTATGTAGTTTCAACAAGGATTGTTATACTTAAAAGACTTTATTTTGCACGCATATTAAACATTGAAAAATACTAACGTCTACAATTTTAAACATTTAAAACAACTGTTTGAAACACAAAAAAACATTTAAAAAAAATCATTTTTATTTTATTTGAATAATTCTAGTAAGACTTGTCCAAGGGTATTTCAAATAGGATATCAAAATATCAGAAAACAAAGTTTTTCACTAAAACCTTAATTAACATCTTGATTTAAATTAAATAAATACATAATGTACCTTACATATGGCAAAATTAATTATTATAAATTTAATCTATAACACCAGTTTCTTTATTTTCATGACATAAAATTTATTATAACATGTAGTATTTTCTATGGTAAAATAATTTTTCAATAATTTTTAGTAAATCAAAAATTTTTTTATTAATAATAATAGCAAAGTGTATTAATTGGAGTATTAATAACAAAAATAATGAAAAACTTTAATAATAAATCCATTATAGTTTTAAATTATGGAGAACCAATTCTAGATTTTTTTGTAATAATTTAGGATGATTTTCTAAGAAGTCTTAATGGCTCAATATTTATTTCTATTCAAAAAATGATAACTAAAATACTCTTAGTCATATCCTAAAATACTTTTTTTATTGGCTACTTATCACCCATTACGAATATAAATTATTGTTAGTTCTAGAAAACATTTTCATAAATTCTATTTTGAATTACAAATTATGATCGAAAAATAATAGTTTAAAAATAATTACAAAGAGCAAATTGATTCTCATTAGAAATAAATTTAATTTTAAATATAATGATTAACATATAAAACACTAAAAACTATGTTGAGGGATGTGTTCTAATATCATGTGTTAGTCGATTGAAATGTGTATGAAAAAACGTGTGTTTGAATTTTAATAAAAGTAATACTCGCATACAATGCTATTTTTATTGTGTATGGATATGTAAAAACAAATGGGGTGTAAATTTTTACCTCAAGTTACGTACATTATATGAAGTTGGTAAACATACTATCGACAGTCACCCGTCAATACGGATATTTTGAATTAAACACCAAAGTGAAGTGAAAATGCAAAAAAAAATATGTTTTTTTCCAATTTTAATTTGAAACGGATCAATTTTTTGCCTTGTTTATAAAAGTGAAGCATGCAAAATTTCATTAAAGAATAAAAACTTCAAGTTCCACTGGTATTTAAAAATATGATCAGCAATATAGTTTAATTTTTATTTAATATAAAGTTTGTACTTAAAATAATGTAAAATTGATACCATGAGTTAAATATTAACTAATAATTATAATGATAATGTTTTTTGTTGTTAAACCTATACCTTATAAAAAATGACTTTCGACACATATGACTTTAGGTACACGTGATTTTGATACACTTGACAATCTAATACATGGCCAGTTCTCAAAGTTTATCATTGTGTTACATTTATTATGAAAAAATCCAATTATAAAGACATTATTTGTCAATTTCTAATGATTAGTCTTAAAATTATTGAATAGTTATTATCTTAGTAAAATTTACAAATAATTTATACCTAATTTACAATAAGAATTATTTCATAATTGGTTGTGAAAATATTAAAAATGATCTATATATTTTCATATATCTATTTTAAACTTGAACAACTTTAGGTTATTTGTGAATTTTTAACATTTTTGGTGGGGTGGGTTTGGAGGGCAATATGACTATGAAATGGCGTAAATTAGTGAATGCGGCTACATTAAGGAATTTAAATCTTGAGAGTCTTTCTGACTTTCAGCGGAAAGTCAGAAAAAAATCAATATACTAGTAAATATAATATACTACTATAAATTGAATTTATATGATATAAAGCAGCCAGAATTTCATAATTGAGTGGTCATAGTAAAAAAATCTACAAAACTCCATAGTTTGGACCTTTTTATTATTTTGCTCATCACTTCAGTTTAGATATGAATATATTGCTGTCAAAAGGCGTGCTGGGTCCCCTAGTTACACTGTTTAGGAATAATTTAGTACTTATTAAAATTATAAGACAATAAACAATATATAAGACAAATAAAACATTTAAGTTAAAATATGCATGATGAGATTCATAAAGCTAACCAAGAAAATACTGAAAGAGCATTTTTATCTAACTGGTTTTGAATGATTACACAGTATTTGGCCCCTTGCTAAACAAAGGGGTTATCTTGTTGTGGTCTCAACTAGATTTTAATCTTGTTTTGTATGTTATAATATGAATAGAAAATGGAGAGTCTGGACCTATCCTAACGTACATAGAAAATAACTTAATACCTACCTTCAAATTAATAATAATTATTTTCAAGCTTCATCATTTTATTTTATAAAAAATATTCTCACGTTGAAAATATTCTTACACTTATTATGCATAGCTTTTTAGATGGACAAACAATTTTCAATTTAATTTTAATTTGTGACGGCGTATGCATGTGAATATTTTTGCTGTTCATAACCGAGTCAACGCCTGCGTACATTGTATATGCACACATAAAAAAATGTCATCAAGCTTAGGCATTTTTTTATGAATGTCTTAAAAACTGACTTGCAGTTGTACATTTTTTCTGACCTTGGTTACTTACATAATAATGAGTGTTAAAATTAAATAGTGCGTGCAAAATTTTAATATACCTAATAACGGCATAAATAAATTTCTATAAAGTAATTTTTCGAATGTTAGGAAAAAGAAAACTAATTCAATAAGACTCATCATTTTTAACTGCTAACTTAGAGTTACAATTATTAATGTAATTTGTATAGGACCTTTGGGGACTTAAGCTTTTTTAGATATTTTTAATATCCTTACAAATAAAAACAGTGTTTTTTAGGGTAAAGGGTGAAAGGCAATGCAATGCAGTGAGAAGCTTCCAACCACGTCTATTACATAAACTCATGAAATAGAATATAAGACTATAGGCTCCACACACAATTTTTCAAGTTGCGTCCATGGCTTCAATATCTTTTTATCTTATAATTTGCAAAAATGTCCGTCTATTATTTGTCATCACATTAATGTATTAGAAAATATATATACTTTTTAAGTAATTTATGCTGATTATGAGCAAAAAAGAGGTCTAAAAACATTTTTATATTAACTTAGCACTGTCTATTATAGACAGTTATTGTACTCTTTCTGAATACGCTACTGATTATTAGATTCATTTATTTAAATTCCAAAATAAAAATATTAAATGTATATTTAAAAAGAAACATAATTTAATTGAATGGTATTGATTATTGGTTATTATTATTGTATGAATATATAATATTATAATATATCTAAGTCTTGATTATTATTTTTAGGCGTATTTATGAGGAAATTACTTCCCAAGAAATCTCTCTCGAGGAGGACGGACTTAAATAAACTTCAATTATAATACAATGAGAAGCATGTAATATTTTTTTTAATGTTCCACTATAAAATTCTAAATAATATGCTTAAGTGCAATGCAAACTCTGAAAGTAAATCGCTCAAAATGGAGTAACTAGAAAATTTTCAAAATTACACTAAAATAATTATTTGGAATTAAAATAAAATAATATTTTATTTCAGTAATTAAATTACTGAAGTTACTTGTTAGGTAGTTTCATTGTTATAACTTGTAATTCAAATTATAATTTGGGCCATAAGTGATATTTATTATATAGCTTTACATAAAATTTACCGAAAATAGTAGTTAACTTAACTGTAGTAATTTATTCTTAATTAGATACGTTTCTATTATTATTATCAGATTAACAATGCAAGTAAAAAATTACTGTATAATGTTATCATTGATATCACAACGTTTGCAAGTTAAAAATTAAAACGTTGCATTCGAGTTTGGAATTTAATCAAATCAAATTTGAAGTCAGAGTAAAATTTTTTCTAAAAATAAAATTGACAATTTTGCAATATTGTGTTAATATATCATATGTAAAGTTTAAATGTTATTGACCCATAAATACGTACTTAATACTAACAATAAATAAAAAAAACTAATAATAAATTTATTTTAAATAAGAAAAATCAATTTATGTGATATAAAATATATAGAAAACATTTTCAATATATTAAAAACTGAAAAGTTATATCAATTTTTTTTATAATTAAGCAAGTTAATGTACTTGAATTAGTCAGGTAATAATTAACTGAAACATATTAACTATTAAAAGACTGTCTTAACATATTTGGTTTATAGAAAATTAAAAACTGAAAAAAAAATACAAGGAAGAATAGTAATATATACCCTTATGATAGTAACAGTAGTTGTCAATGAAAATTGCCCGACAGTCATAATGCATTGATGATGGCAACGATAGCGGCGCAATGTTCAAGAAATGTTACATCAGCCACCTTTTTTTTTCTTGTAGGTTTTTATGTATGTGTATAGTTATATACATTCGTGTATCTACTTAACCTACTGGGCTGTATAATAGTGCAGCCAAAATGACGTGTCTATAAGTGTTGTCGACATTCACGTTTCTCTGGTGAGAGGTGACGGAGACATACGAAATTATGCGTGTCTGTATTATTTATAGATATCTTTACATTCTTCTTTGGGTTTCCTGACATCACATATTTAAACTAGTCGTAATCCCTAAATTGATTTAGATTACATATCATCATTTATAAAATGAATTCATTACAACATATTTTGAGTCTCTAAAATAAAATAAATATGTCATTCCCTAATAAAGGAAGGGACGAGAGAAATATATATCAAAATAAGAGTAGTTTAACGTCGAAGATATTATTATTTACTGTTTGTAGGAGTAGTAATGGAAAATATTTTTAAGTACACCTTTAGAAAATACCTTAATAATGCCATCGTTATTGCCGACTGATATAAAAATGTGAAAAGTCCGTGTCATAGTCTAAAATCTCGTAAAATATAATATTATGAAATATTTTTACATAAAAACTAATTAAGAATAAACCCTTTAAAAAAGCTAAGATTACTAGCAATATTTTTTAATAGGGGTAATAATAATACAAATAATCTAATTTTTTGTGGATTCACATCAAACAGTTTTTCTATGGTGATTTACATTTTATAAACCCAAATTCTTGCTAAAATTTTTTATTTTTAATTAACTAAAAATGTATGATATTTTTAGTAGAAAAAACAAATTATTTTAAATAGATATTTTTTAATTATTAAATTTTGATTTATCCAAATATTATACAGGGTGTTCAGTAAGTCAGGAAACGGGTTTCTATTGTTCTCATTGTTTGTAACAATGAGCACAATAGAAACCCGTTTCCTGACTTACTGAACACTCTGTATAGTGGATAACAATAATTTTTTTTTATAAACACTTTCCGTCTGAAGCCAATAAATTAGACCCATTTCCATAAAATTTTCATTTGCTCACAAACATTTTAATTAATGAGAATAAGTACATTATTTTTTATGTTAGGTTTAATAATTTTTAACAAAAAATTGTGTATTTCTAAAAAATTGCATGTAAAATATACTTGGACATGTAATTCTTGAATTTCAAATGAAATTATATTGTATTATAAACTCTGTTATTAATAACACGAAGCTGTTGTTGGTAAATTTTTTTGGTCGTTATGAAAAAAATGTATAAACAAGTTCTAGTTCGTAATTAACGATATTTTTTTCATCATCTGTTTGTCGTGTAAAAAAATAAAAGTGACAGCTATTTCAATCATACTACCGCAATGATAGGACGTGTTGAAGAATTTCTGTATAAGAATAGTGTAATGTAAAAGTAATAAATATAAAAAAGTTTTTCTACGACGTATCAACGATTTACGCTACTACGTAGTTAGTAAAAATAATTTTTATAGACGGTCAATGAATGAAGTGACCGAAATGATGAACCACTAAAACTACACTTTACATCTACGCACTGACAAATTGGAAACTTAGTGTAACTGCTCTGGGAAAAAAAAAATTTGTAAAAACTATTCAGCATATTATGTTGAGTAAATTTACACGTTTTTTTAGTAGTTTTATCCTGTTTGCAGATACTTGATAGATATAATACTGATATAGACTTTTTCTGTAAACATCCACTTACTGTATAAATAATTATATTTATTGATTGACGACTACAGCAACTAATACCATAAGACTTAGTTAGATCTATTGGTATAATAAATACATTTCACTTGAAAACTAAAATTTACTTATACAAGTTCAATAAAGAATTGTGTAAAAATATTAACAACTTTGTCTAATGCCGGAGTGTTACATTTCTTGTTCAATGGTGTGACATGTATAAATGTTTATATTTTTAAGTTATTTTTTATACAATGAATTTTTGTACAATTTTTGCAAAATTATTCATTATATGAGATGTTTATATGCTTTAATATGAAGCTGAGAGGTTTTTTTTTTGTAAACAGTGAGCGTTTTTATTCGTCGTAGAAATTAATTTTTTAAATATGTTTTCAATGTATCATAATAATTAAAATTTCATACGAATTTTAATAATTATATAATTAACATAACATGAGTAATCATCAAAAACGTTTAAATACAAATTCGCTTAATTCATAAATAATGATTAGGAAAATTGAAAAAATTAATGTACCTTAACAAAAAAAATCGTGTTATGCATGAAAAGTAGATTGATCCTTTCCACAAAATTGCCATAGAAAATTATTTATCGATTTTTGATTTTTAGGAAGAAGAGTCCAAGTAGAATTTATTATATATGTTTATTGAAGAAACCTGTTATTGTAGGTATTATTCAATTTATTATATGGATATAAAATTGGTTATTTATTTACTAGACAATTATGTTAATATAACATAATATAAACCCAACATTTAAGTGAATAACGACTTTTTTTATACATTGTGTTGTGCTAAGTTCATTATTATTATAATATAAACAAATAACATAGGTCACGGCTTTTAGGGAATGAAAAATATTTAGTTAATTAGTTGCTATTAATTCAAATTTCTGAACAATAAAAATTCTAGACGGGTCAGTCAGACATGAAAAAGACCATCTGAATGCAAACCCATATCTAATTTTCAAATATTTTAATGAAAGAATAATACTCTGAGAATTTAAATTCTTAATAAAGAATCATTATNGATCAATAAAAATTCTAGACGGGTCAGTCAGACATGAAAAAGACCATCTGAATTGCAAACCCATATCTAATTTTCAAATATTTTAATGAAAGAATAATACTCTGAGAATTTAAATTCTTAATAAAGAATCATTATATATATATAAATGGAGACTACAAACATATTTTTGAAAATCACTATTTTCAAATTTGTTTTTTGATTTGATTTCAGTCTAAGTTCATATTTCTGATTTATTTCTATAAAAATAAAAAGGCATAGAATGAGTTTTAAAATATACTATATTCACATTTAATGTGTAGTAGAAACAAATTATATAAAATAAAGTTTTGCATAAATCTTAGCTAAAATAATTATACATAATTTTCATTACTTGAAGGAAAATTGATATGAGTATGATAAATTCTATAATAGTTTAGAGTTAAACTAAGTTTGGCAATTTAGTTTTCAATAGTCAATCTGTTTTGAGTTTTATATTTATTTTGTTATACAAATTAAATTAATTCACTTTAAAGGCTACATTTAGCCAAAATTAAGTAATTAAGTTGTGGATGGAGACAGTTATGAAATTAGAATGACAAAGGTAATTATTTTGAACATCTTATCAACTGAAGATGGAATATAATTTTTAATATTTAGTCATTTCTTTTATAACAAAGAAATAAATTGCATTATATATTACGCACTATTAAAGTTATTATACATTGTTATAATTGAATAATTTCGATAAGTTCTACTCAAAAAGCTAACGTCAGTCATTTGTAGTATAATTTAAGATAAATTAAAAAGTGCATAAATTACTCAAAAGTTACTTGTTAATAATATGGGTAAGTATACTGAATGTAACAATCTATTATCTTAATAAGGCGTCATTTTACTTTGGCCCTCGTAGAGTTCTAACATAATTGAACTTGACATGAACATCACATTGATTACTATTGCGGGTCACCCTTTTATGACATTGAAGAAAAAACAATTCTTACTCTCAAATAATAAAACAAGACTTAGCAATTCTTATATTTCTCATTATTAATCATTTTGTTTACATGGCCATATTTTTATTCCTTATCAAAAATCTTATCAAAAAATTGTTTGTACAAAACTATTTTGTGAGATTCTTATATTATACAGGTGATCCTTTAAATTAAAAAATTAATATTTTTAATGATATTTTGATAGTCTTACAGTTTTATAATAATTAAATAGAAAAAGTAACACAAAATAATTAGTAGATAAAAAATTATTCGATTTGTCAAAAAATCGTAGACCATGTTGTATTTTTATTATTTATCAATTAACTAGCATGTTAAAAAATATTAAAAAATACTTAATATTTTGTAAAAATAATTATCATATTAGTGTAAGATTACAATAAATTGAGTTATTAATTAGTTAACATTTTAATTCGAAATAAATGTTGAGGAAGAATATAGTAGACTTTAATCTTGAATGAACATTGCTATTTAAATTAACAATAATAAATTATTCAGTGTTAATAATATCAAGAAAAACTCAAATGAATTTGCTTTACAAAAAAATTATTCTGATAGTTAAAGTATAGTATACATTACATTGACTTAATGACACTATACGGTCATTGCACTTTCATTAAATATTATAATTAGAAAAAAACTTACTTATCAGACGTGTAAACAATATTTTTGCGAACATTTCACGACTTAGACGTTGCTATTTTATTTATGAAAGAATTTAAATTAATCGATTTTACTTATCGAAATAACGAGTAAAAAATTTTTGGGTCTGTAAACATCTAATAACAGGTTAATTTTTTTTGTGTAAAACTTTTTTTTATAAATTTTTTTCATGTTGTTATTAAAATCGATTAAGAATATTGTTGTTTATTTAGTCAATAAGTCATACTGAAATAATATGTTTAATGTGAAGTATGATACTTTAGTATCTTTTTAAGGCATGCAATCAATTATAAGTTTTATGATTTATTAATAATAATTAATTATTTATATATAGAAATAAATAATTAATTATTTATTTATAGAAATAAATAAATAACATGTTAAAAACATGAAAAAATAATAAGATTTCGTCGTTATATCAGGATGATAAAAAGGCTTTTAAAAATGCTTTGACATAATCACTCTGAGGTTATCACATATCAATGACGTATTTTCGTAGTAAATACTGTTGACGGCAAAAGAAAACACACTTATACTCTTACACACATTGATTTTAACAAAAACAAAAACAACGTGTACGCATTAACGATGGCGGTGGCGGCGGTCGTCGAAATAAGTGAATGAACGTCAAGAATCGTAAAGTTAGTAGTGGAGGGGCAAAGGTCTGTAACAATGTCAATGCGATTTCATTGATTATTAATTAAAAAAGCTTAAAACTCTCCATTCGGGAAAAATAGTTGTGGAACAAATTTACAGTTCTTCAAATAGATCTGTACAATCATTTTGTCATCTGAATAAATTACACCTGACATTAGATGAAAACTCCCACATTGCTTTAAAAAGGTAAAAGTCCAATATTTCTGTTTCGGCGTAATCTTTGTAATCTTCTAGTAACTAATACGCACTCCTTAATTCGCAACAGTCGATGAGTCATAACAATATCAACATAAATTGTTATTGTAATTAAACGATTGATAATTATTGCTTTATTNGCGTAATCTTTGTAATCTTCTAGTAATTCGCAACAGTCGATGAGTCATAACAATATCAACATAAATTGTTATTGTAATTAAACGATTGATAATTATTGCTTTATTATTAAGCACACAACATAAATTGTTTGCGTTTTGCGGATTATGAGCACAAAAGTTTTGTTTTATTTAGTTCAAAACACAAAATTATATGATATTTAAAGATCTTAATTTTTTGGGATAGTTGAAAAATTCTAGAGTTGTAATCGTTAATCATTTTCATGAAATTATAAAATACGTGTTATTCCCTACCCTTTGAAATTAATGTACTTTGACTTAAAAAATCACATATACATAAAAAAATTAATTTAAATTGAATATGATCATGAAAGGGATGAAAAGTCAGTAGTGGAATAAACGACGGGACTATGTAGAATATAGAAATGACTTTTTTGTTCATAATTTTATTTTTCGCTAAAAATGAACAAAAAATTATTATAATGGCTACCTGGAAATATTCACTCCGAGGCTCTGACAATATATTTTAATTTAATCTTGTAAAGGACATTTTATTATATTTTTAGTTTTTATTTTTTGTGGTTAATCATAAAAAAAAAAATTACAAGCGTTTGTATTAACACAAATTTTGAAAGCCTATAAGTTCTTTAAATCTGTTATATTGAAAATCACTCAGGTAAAGATGTGGATAATATTATTATGTTTATTATAGTATATCTTATATAATAATTACTTTATAACCCAGCCCTCAGAAACTGATTTTAACAAGACTTGTTTTATTCTACTAAAAAAAATCTACCTCAGCGCTCTCTTAATACTCCATAGCTTTTGATACACATTTAATTTAATATAAATGTCATATATATACATTATATTTAGATTTAGATTTTTAATATTAAGCTATTTTTCAGTGCCTCGTTTTAATCAAACTTAAACAGTAAATTTTAATTCTTCGTGGCTTAAGCACAATTTTGCAAAATGCGACTAAACTTAAAAGCAAATATAGAATAACAATGTTCAATTTAAAAAAAAGCACCTTTTTTTAAATTAAATTTTTATAATTTCTGTTTAAATTTTAAAGTAAGAATATTATAAAATCATATCTAATTAATTTTAATATAAACAGTGAAAATAAAATTTACTTAGTATTTACTGCTCATATTTTATGGAATACATTCAAAATGTAAACTTAAAATTTTTACATACCAGCTATGGAGTTAAGTATAAAAGAATCTTATTAGTATTTACACTAAATAGACATGAACAATAGTTAACCAATTTTTAATTTATAAAACTGGTCTGTTTGTATTAAAATGATATTTTATTTTAATCCTTAAATAAAATCAAATATTTAAAGCAACAAAAAAAGATAAAAATGCACAAGTTTCAGATGTAACATGCTATTTTTATTTGTAGAATGCCGAGTGCATGCGATTTTGATAAATTAAATATGTCATGCACTAATAAATATAATAATAACAAGTTAAAACTTCAATCAAGTTACAATTGAATATTAAGGTATTTAATACGTTTTAATTTTTATGATTCTTATATTCACTCTTATGGTATTTCATAACAATAAATACTTAAATTACAATTGAAGAGTCAGTGTTTTTATTTGAGAATTTAAGCTAATGGTACATGTGTTGCTTGGTTAATAATAATTATTAACTTGCCTAAATAATTTAGGCAAGTTTTGTTCTTATAACAAAAACAGAAATAATATAGTGTTATTTTATTAGATGAACTTTTTAAAGGAACTTAGAGTTTTATGCATAGAATATTTAATTATTCTTTGATAGTTACAGTCGGTGTAAATATTTCAATAAAGTATATAAACTTCCCATACATGGAAACAAAAATTCAAACTTCAGGTATTTATAATCCGTTTTTTCTTATAAATTTTCGATAACTAAATGAGAACATTTTAAAAAGTATAAAATATTGGTCTTAAAAACTGCAATCGTAATATTATGTAGATGTCAATATTGAATTGTTGAAAAATAAAAGATTACGAAATAAATTAAATTTTACTGCGTAGTTGACGATTGATCAAAGAGCATTTTTAGAGAGATATAAACAAAGATTTGTGTTCTAATTGCTTTTTATTTAAACTAAATTAATTTAAATAGCATTGGACTTTCAGAAAATACCGTTTCGAAAATCATTATCGAACCCTATATCAACAATCATGTAGTAGTTATCAATAGCATTTCAAACTTAAAACTTATTCAAACTTATCAGAAGATATAGTTGTTTTTTAACTATAACTCGGAAATTTATTATTATTATTAAGCTAGGAGTTCAAACATAATGAAATTTTTTTTTTTTTATTTAAAATATTTTGTTTAAACTGCGGCTGGTGTATAAATGTTATAATCAAAGGAGTAATTATAGAAATTTGCTCTCAATGTGAAAAACATAAAGTCCCCTTTTTGAATATCCAGAAAAGTTACTTGAATTTAAGGGCCCTAATGTAATTACATTTCCTGCATTCACCTATTTACGCCATTGTTTATAATTAGTTAATAAATTTGATTTTTTGATCCATTAAGAGAACAGCTTTCTGATAATAATTACACAATTCTACTTAGTTATCGTTCAAACAACATTGAGTATTGTACAACGTATTATGATTTGTTAAAAGTTAAAAGTTTAGTATACATTTACTTAAAACTTTAAAATCAGTAGAGAAAAAATATTGATTCTAAATAATTAATCCATAGTAAATCAATTTATTCATTAAAACATAAGTTATATTTAAGAACATGAGAAAATATAATTTCACCTTCATTATAAATAAATAGAATTTTGAACGAACAAATAAATTTCAAAAATTCAATATATCAATTTAGTCAAACGAGTTGTTTTAATATTATTAAATAGCTTTAGCGTTTTTAAAATATGATAGATATAACTTAATTTAAGAAATATAGTACAATCCAATATTATTTTTTGAGATACTATACAGTATTTAAATATGGCATATGGTTCACTCATTTGAAATATGCCGCAAGTTCAAAAATGGTAACTTGGATAAAGCAATGTATTATTAATTATTTTGTTCATTTAATTTTAATAAAACTAGAAACACCAATAGAAATATGTGTAATAAATGTGACAATAAAAAATAATTAACTTAATTTTGACTAAACCATTTAGTCAATAAATTACCCTGTAATTTAATAAATTAAATACACCCTGTATTTAGAATTATTTGACTTAGTTTTACAATATATGATTATTCGTGTCACTTAAATGCACAAATAACTATAGCCGGCTAGGGTGGCTAACAATTAAGTTTGTTTAAATGATATTCTTTTTACTTTATTTATTCGTGTTTAAACAAGTAACAATGTTTATCAAGTAACTCAGTTTTTATATAAAAAAAATTATAGAATGGTTAATATTTCATGCCTACATTTAATTATAGTGGAAAAACTCTGAAATATAGTTCCGTAATTGACAATATAAGTCCCTGCCTCATATTTTGATTCATGTTCAAACCTGTCGTAAATTGATCCGTGGGACTCGTACCTGTAATATGATGTATGAAACATGAGCTTTACGAACATGTTTAAACATGTTTTAACTTGATTAGAAATTATTTACAAACACATCGCTCATTCACTAATGATTTTTTTTTTGTAAATAATTGGGTTACTTTTGTTCTTATTTATATTAAAATTTTACATTTAGTATTATGAACTCTATCAATAAAAATAAATCCAAATTACTTGCTAAGTCAACTGTTTGGCTTTTAGAAAATTTAAATAAAAAGTTACCTCATGCGAAAATTCTAATTAAAGGTGATATTTTTTAAAACAACTAAGGTCCTAGAGAATGTTGAAACATAGGACACAGTGGGATGGAATCAATTTGACATGCTAACATTTTAACTTTTGAATTATGAATAAGGTTGTACTTTTTGTTTTTGTAGTCGCTGAATTTAAAATTGAAATTATTTTTTTGATCTTCCTCACTTGAGGGAAATAAGGGGTTTTTAGGAGTTCATTTTTACCGTTATATATCAATTTATATGTTTTTGGGTTGTTAAGTTTAAAATAGGCATCATTCTTATATTTTATTTTTTCTGTTAAAAGGACTTTTGATGTCACTTTTTACCCTTTTTAATCGATTTTTAGGAGCCTGCATGAAAAAATATGTAAATAAGCAAGTTGAAAAATTTTTTTTATTCTTTTCTTAAATTTTTTTATTTAGAAAATTGATTTATACATTTTAAATACTTACATTTAAATCTAATTCACTATTTTCAGTACTTGAATTGCTAATTTTCTCAAATAAATTATTTTCTCTTTCTTGTTTTTCTTTTAATCTTTGCTTATATTAATATTCGAGTTCTAAATATTTTTTAGGAGTATTCTGTTTTATGATTTTTTATAAATGTACATACTCGTCATATTTTAATTTCCAATCGATACACTAGGATAAAAGACATTTGAAAAATTGAATATTTGGATGTAGTACTAACATGCCAAGTTTAAAATGTTCTGTATTTAATTTTTGTTGATCATTAAGTAATAAATTATTCATCTATAGTGTTTACAGTCAGTAACTTTTGGGTATGGTAGGTTACTCTCAATTCTAAAAAAACAGACTTGTTAACGATAAAGGATGGTGACTCTGGCGATATCAAATCAAATACAATAGTCTCCAGATTCATTGATACAATTTTAAAAAAAAAGAGGGTTACTCGTAGAAAATAAATAATGTTGAAACATATTTTTGTTACTTTTAATTATATTGTTCTTGAATTATGAACTAAGTAATATTTTCTAAATTCATCCCTAATAAGTTTACCAACTTTGTGTTTTCAAATGGCCAGCACATATTTTCCATTTAATAAAATGTTTGAAGTTTTTTTATAGTAAATGATGCATGAATTTTAATAGATCTTCCTTAGTTTATTAGACATAAAACTTTTAAGTTTTGAATTTTAAAGTTGAAATACATGTATAATATATGAGGTGTTATATCAACAGGTAGATAGTGAATTAAAATATGTGTTATCCGTTATTATGATATGTACCTATTTCGTATAATAATTAATTAAAAATATTGGCACGCTAGATTCCATTGCATCTCAATGTATGGGATTTGGGTAAAAAATATAGCCAATACTCTTGTAGAAAAAGTAAGCCTTCTATGGCAAAAAGCTGACTTACCTAAGAAAAGAAAGGATGTTATTAAACATAAGTTGAATACACATTCAATAGCTATAAATCTGTTAAAAAAATTAAAGAAATAGTCTTTCAATAAAACAAAAGAAAAGGTTCTCAAATTTTAGGAAGCAATATTAAATGGAAAAAACGATATGTTTAGAAAAAAATTTTTAAAAAATGTTAATCTTCGATAATTATTAATAACTAGTGTCAGAAAAACTTTAAATTAATAAAGAAAAAAACAAAGTATTTTAAGAAAGTAAATGATAAAATTAAACGAGAAAAAGACTCATTAAAATGGAGATTAAAATACTAATGCTTAAGTAATCTATGCGATGATGTTAAAATCCACCTTAAAACTACCAGCAATTTTGAATGTAATTATCTCGAATACTCCACTTCATCATCTCAATGTAAACTGACGTCACTTAATTTATACATCCCAAAAAATCCCTTTCTTCTTCTTCTTTTTCCTCGCCTTAATCCAACTACTTGGGGTCGTCCACCCTTATTCTAAACTTCCACTTGACACGATCACCCACATCATCTATGCTCACATCAGCTGTCTTCATTTGCATTCAATTACATCCCTCCATCTCTATTTTGGTCTACCTCTACCTCTTCTCCCTTCAACAATCATTTCTATAATTGTACTTACAGATTCCCAAAAAATCTCTTTAAATCTTAAAATATATTGTAAATGGTCAGTCGATTTGTTTTATCGATAAATCAAATAACTGGATTAGTTATTTTATTAATTTTTGTAGGAGGAGGAGAATGTGTAAAGAAGAGCAATCTAAGTAGTGACAGCCAAATGAGCAACAGTACAGTTTGTTTGGAAATAGTTTAATATTTAAAGAATGATTTAATTCCGCCGTAACACTATCTATATATAATGAATAAAAATAAAAGACCAATGCTTTTAATATCTGGATTTTCAGATCATGAAGAAAACTACTTGGACTACCTTCATTTTCTGATTGAACAGATCAGTTTCAAACCAATCGTGTATTTACACTAACTAAAAAATAAAGCCTACTTGGTAATATTATCCGACTTTGATTTGATACTGCAGCATTCAAAAATGAATGGAATAATGAAGCTTGTGTTTGTATTGAGATATTATTCAACCAAAACTTAATGCTTTTAGTGAGTTGGCACTATATTCTTGAGTTAGTTGAATGTGCAATTTAGAAATCTTGTTTTAGTCCTTGAGTCTAAATAATTTAGAATTCAAGTTGTTTCAAAAACGCTGGACGGAAATTTTAATTAAGCTCAATAAAATAAAAATATCGGAAATGAAAAAAAAAAGAAACTAAAAGATATAAAAGTTGAAGTTATTTCATTTCTGAAGTATGTTATCAATCAATAGCAAGAACTTCTATTTTTTAGGAAATTACTATAAATGCACGGAAATGCTCCTGATAATATTAGGTAAAACTCCCCCACGAGACATACATTAGTAAACACCAAATACATATCTTAAAGCAAGACAGATATCAAAAAATTTATGTATATTTAGTTAAGATGGTGAAAAATTTTAGTGAACAATTACAATATGAATCTGAGAAATTCGAAAAATTAAGACGAATATGTAAAATGTATATATCCGTTTTAATTGAATGTAAATGTAAATTGTACAGTCAATACATTTATTTTCATAATACATTATCTGAACGCCTAAAGGAAGTAGATGCTGCAACAAATGATTTTTTTACCAATGTTTCAATAGTAACACTAAAATTTATATAGATTTCTTTAGTAAATACTTGATTTATACCTATCTATTTTTTTTTATTAGTACCTACAGCATCTTAGACTATTGAGCTTAGATAAAATTAATTACTATATAATAAAATAAATAGTAACATAGAATACAAAATATATTATGATTATAACAAATAATAAACAATAAATTAAAAGTAGAATAAATTTTTACATAAGATTAAGGAGTTTATTTTCGACTAGGAATTCTACTACTTATTCTGTTTCTTCAGAAATGAGATCTAATTATGAAGACAAATAATCTTCAATTCCTGTTTGGTGCCATATACTTGTGTATTTTCTACATTCTGTGAATATAGGTATACCTTTAGTTAGCTCTCATAAAAGTCATATATTAGTTGTAAATTTTTGACCATCAGATGATAGTGAGTTTATTTTGTATATAGTATTCTTAATCTGTTAATAATTTTTTCCAATTTTTTTAGAAATTCAAGGAATAATATGTGTTTTAATCTTTTTTGATATAATGTAACAAGTGTATCACATTTTATTCCACTCTTATAGATAAAATGATTGAATTTATTTTGTATTTTTAATAATATTAAATAATAAGCTGCCTTATTCGTAAGTTCATTATATTCAATATTTATTCAACATAGTATTAATAATCTTATTTGTAAATATAATTTATCAAGTTTTTGGAATTTGTTTTGTATTACTCATGTTACGTCGGTTCGATGATATTTTTCGGAACATCTATTTAGTACTAAGCGAATCAGAAAATATTGAATATTTTTTTATGAACCTCTATGATATTTAAGGTTTGGTATATGGTAACGGCTTCAGCTATATTGTAGGTTCGTTTTGATGAGTACAGCCACTTTTTTGTAATTCATATTATCCAAATACCTACATTATTTTCTTTTTGTGATGTATCAGTCTAAAAGTGTTCATTATGATCATTATCTAGTATTGAGTAAAGCAGTTGTTAATAGAAAAACTCGCTTGCGTTTTGTTTTTTATAATATGAATAATTTATCTATTCTTATACATTACTTTGATGATCTCAGGGGCGTTTTGGCATGTTATAGTTTTACTCCACGTAGTTAATATTTTTTGTTAGATATCTGTTTTGTATAAAAGTATCTATTTGAAAATTTTTTAAAAAGATTCTATCTTGTAGCTGTTGTCGTTGCTTATCTAACACTTTTAAAAATATCAATTAATACAATATTTTAGATGTAAAAAAATGAAAAAAAAAATGTATAAATTAATCCATGGTTTATTAAAAAATGTTACTCTAATAACCCAAAGATTTCTGACAAAAGCGAAAGCATTATTATTCATGAATGGTGGTCGGATATGTCATCCTGCACCATAATATTTTTATTACAATAATTATAAGAACATTATTTTGAACTCTTAAAACTTGCATCTAGTTCCAGAAGATATTAAAAAATATTTGTAAAATTTTTCTTATTTTTTCTTATATTTATTTAATCATATTTTTAAACCATATAATTATATTTATGTAAGTCTTAGAAAATTACATATATTATGTGAATTGCAAATTTATGTTACATTAATTTTAGAAATACATTAAAAAATGTATAAACTGTAATTTAAATAATTATTATTATAACTGATCGTTATAATAATGAAATACCTATGTTAATGTTCAACAGGTTAGCATTCTAATTTCTCTTTCAATTAGCTTTTCTCATTAATTAGAGCATAATGTATTATGTATAATTTTATAATGAAGGATTTATATTTTTAATAAAATAGGCAAAGATATAAAATGTGAATTTGATTTAGAAAAAATAGGAGAATCAGCATTACAGCAATTACAAGCTGCACCTTATTAATCATACCTTAAAATTAATAACGTGTAAAGCGTATATTACTTTTATACAAAATACTATGGATATAATACTTATGGTTAGAATGTGCAAGGCAATGAAAATTACTATTATTTTTAATATTAATTTTAATTATTAAGTATCTACTTACCCATTACATATAAATTATTTAAAAAATTTTTTAAATTCATTTTATTTGCTATTAAATTAAACAACGATACATTTATTATTCAATTAAACAATTAAATATTTTATTCTTTTGAAGTAAGCTTCGATTCAAAAAAAGAGTAGTGACCTCCCTATAGATCGGGTAACTTTGAAAATTTAATTTGGTATTTAAAAAATTTCAATATATTGTTTTATTCTACAATGACCATCTATATCCTATAATTGTCTTTAAAACGTAATTTGTTTTGCTCAAGTATAATTAAACCTTTAAACTTCCCTTTATATACACTTGTTGGCGGTATTTTATTTATTATTAAATTTTTGTCATGAAATCAATTAAAAATATACAATTTTATACTAAACTTTTGTTTGTATAAGGACATTTTCAATTTAAGTATGACAATAAATGTTAATTTATCAATTTAGTTTTCATAACTAATTAAAATTGAGTATTAAATTTTATGTGTTTCACTGGTAGTAATGGGCGGTGGCTTAGCTTTTCCAAAAATGTAGAAAATTATATGCATTGTTATATACACCCAGAGAAAAACCTCGATCTATATAATAAATTCATTGTTCAATTTGATAAATATATCATTACTATTGAATCAATGATATATTTATCAATATGATATTTTTTTTTCTTGTCTTGAACAATAATTATTTATAAGAATAGTTATTTTGTTCGTATTAATAAAACATTATCATAAACCCTTGATAAAATTTCTCTTTCAATTTTGATTGAGGTTTTTCTTTGGGTGTAAGAATTTTTTATAGGCGGAGGAAAATATAAAAATACGTTATTAGTTGCCCAAAATTTTTATTCTTTTTCCATCTATGATATGTTTGTTATTGACGTTCATCAATAATTCAGTATTAAAATAGCTTAAATTATTATCATGCTTTCTAATTAACTTTATATAATAATTAAATATTTGTATATTAACTTGTCACTTAAAATTTTAAAAACTTCCAAAACTTTTGTTGTGCTTATTTATGATATAAAGGTTTTAAATGTTTCTAGAATTCCATTTATTAAATATTCAAAAAAAAAAAAATGTGACAATTTTTATTGAATATAAGAAATATTACAATGAAAACTACTAATGTAATTTATTGTATTTTATTATTTTTTCAGTTTCTATCCTAATCATTAAATAAAATTCGTTCGAGTGCAGTCAAGTAACTTTGAATGGGAGAGTCTAGTATAAAAAAAATTTTAGTTATAGACATATATTAATGAATATTTATTTTCACAATTTGAATAAGTGGCGTGATTAAAACTATAAATAATAATAATCGTATGTAAAGGGAAAACAAACGAATATTAGTAATAACAATAATAACTTGATGAGGTCAATAACTGTCATTGGGCTAGAAAAGAATCGGACAACTATTTGCCGTATTACGACATTTGATGTTATAGTATTAATGAGTTATATCACATGCATATAATATTTTAATTAATTCTTCGGTCTACCGACTGGCGTCAGTTTGTCTAACGCGTCCAAAATAATATTAGACGTCGAATTATGTATTTTTCTACTATCTCAAATAAATATTAAGTGTCATTTAAATGATGTAAGAATACATGTGACTCAAAAAATTTAATCTTGCCTACACATTAAAAAAAAATTGTTTTTCAACTCATCTTACATAATATATTTTGTTTTTCTTGTTTAAGCACACAAAATTCGCTAATGCAAATAACACATGGTTTAACTTTACCTGATTATACTTAGCTCGTCTGTAAAAATAACTCATTGAGACTTTCTTATAGTGTAAAAATCAGATTTGATTATATACTTGACATTCTTCTACTTACAAATGAGTATAAATAAAATTGGATCAACAACGTATGCTACTTACATATGTGAAATTACATGTGTATACCTAATTAAACCCTTCAGCAATTAAGTTGTAGTTATGCTTGTCGCTTTTACGGTTTAATTGAACATTTTTGATTTAAACGTGAAGTGCAATTAATGTCACGCAAACATTGAAACTTTTAGTCTTAAAGTAATTATTAATAATGAATCTATATGATTCATAATAGTTATTTCTGTCATAATTTAAAAGGATAATATTTATTATTATAAATCAATTAAAATTAATAAAGAAAAAAATTTCTGTTATATTAATTAATTTTAAATTGTAAAATAAATAAGTAAATTACTATATTAATGGTGTGCGAATAGAGTACTAAGTTTAAAACAAAAATTCTTCAGGGATTAAAAATTAATTTTTTTTACATTCAAATTCAAATATCTTATAATTTGTTTTTGCTGATAAAATGTATCAATGTTCTATTTAAAATTTTGAAATCGTTTAACCAATAGAAACTAATAATTTTAATGAGCTTTATAAAGAATTAAAATCATTTTAATATCACAAAAAAATTGTTGCAAAGACCTAATTTTTTACTAAAAATTGTACTTTTATAAGTACAAAAAAAAAGGTTTTCAAAAATACTATATATTATAGAATAACGAAAAAATTTCCTAATGCCCATCTTCCGATGTCTATCACACCTCCTAATTACGACCTAATATTAGCATAACATAATAACAATATTAGTTCCTGATTCTTCCTAGAGTCATTTTTATTAATAGAGTAAGTTCAATAGTAGCGTGAAATTAATTATTTAAATTATGGAGCCATAAAAAAAAAATTATTTCATTAAATTTGCTATTAAGCAAATTTTAATGTTATATTCAGTTATCTTATTATTCCATGATTTGTATTTTAATAACAACCTAATTTTTAGTAGAAATAAATAAATTACAATTTGAAATATTAATTTTACAAGTACAATTTATTAATACCTTTGCAACATGTCCTAATAAATTTTAACTGTATTTAATCTTATTAATAAGATTATATTATTATTTTTCTGTAAAGATTAATGTTTTATATTTCTTTGGCCTATTAGCGTTACAATTATGAATTAATATTTATAATGAATAAATAATAATTCAGTAAATAAATACTCTTATAAATAAGTACTCTTGACTATATATTAAACAGCAATCTATCACTGCCCCGTCTGTTTTAATAGCTTAAAGTATTGCTTTTTACATAATTATTTTCTATTAAACATTAACAAGATTATTGAAACAATGCAATAAATAGTATTTGTTAGTAAATTTTGTTGACTAAAGTAAAAAATGTGCTTTACGTAGTTGGACAATTCTATCAAGAGTATTGATTAAATACTGCATAAAATAAACGGAAATGTGTCCGTAATGGCTTATTTATTGCATCACCATATATTAATGTCATTAAACTCTACATGGCATTTACACATTTTTTATAACTCAATTCAGTAAATGAACGCGGATGTTATATCAGTTATCAGCTAGGACTATCAAAAATTGTTAATTTAAGCATTGCTGTTTGAAACTTTTCAAGTGCACAAATTATGATACACTATTAAACATGTTTAGTAATTACAAACCGAAATTCATTACTGATACTACAGGTAATTATTATCGAATGTTCTTACATCTACTTGTAGTATAATTCTTTCATTATACGTATACATAAGTATATTGTTCAACATTTTCAATGAGAATTATAAATGATATATTTATCATGTGCTTCACCACGTGCTGTATTTTACACCATATACTATGATCATGTACTACTATTGGCCATTCAGGACTACGTAAGCCTATCGAAAATCAGACTGGTGCACTTTATTCTGAACCTACCAGTTCTATAGCTTAACATATAACATTCCAGGCATTCCAGAGACAAAAACTCGCCATGCTCATCGAATGCATTCTTCATTCATTCTTAGAAACAATTCTGGTTCGCTTTCCATACTTGGCCTTTCCGTTATTACCCAGTCATCGCCATATATTTCATAAAATGCCTATTCAAACATTTTTTTCTTCAAATAATTGATCCAGTTTTTTTTTTACAATTAATTTCTTGGAACACCTATTACGAATTTTTGCAGACTAAGCACAAGTTCTCGTCTTCAACATGATACGCGAATTTACCTACACAAAAATTGATAAGGGTGAGAAATTTTGTTTTTTTGATGGAGGGGGGGTAAAAATTGCATTGAGATATTGGAATTACAAAAATAGATCGTGTAGAATAATTTTGAATCGATAATTTATAATAGTATAATATTATAGCAGTGATACAATTAGAAAATAATTGGAGGGCGGTATTACATTTTTTTTTTGCGCACTAACAATTTTTTAATCTGCATTGGTATTTAAGAACATTTGAATAAATAAAAAAAAAATGGGTATTATGGCTAACTTCGCTAATCATTTCTTGAAGGGTAAGGTTTCAACCCCCCTCCCCGACAGTTTGCGGCACTGTATTATAGTACAACTCACTTTATTGTAAAATAAATTTTTATCAAATTCGGTGGCAAGTTCTGATTGATTATTATTAATTATTAGAATTATTATTAATTATTTGAAGTTCAATACCGTCAATGTAACCATGCGTCATTATCTGAACCCATCATCACACCAGACACTTTCCGTTTTCTCAAGGACTAGACTTACAACTAATGGCATAATAAAAAAACCGGAAGATCCCTTGTCAATTATTTAACTAATTACACACTTGTAGATAATAAAATGGATTATACACAAATGCGATAAGACAAATGTTTCGATATTATATTACCTATGTGTCTGATTGCATATTAATGTGATTCTGAGAAGTCATATTGAGGGTTATGAAAAATGTACATCCCATCGTATGTTAAAAAACACGTCATCACGTGTTTCAATCAAATATTTTATCCAATTCTGACCTGACAATCATTCGATTATTGCATCTAATGATGTAATTCTTATTTCAATTGAAAATTCAAATTAATGGGATATTATCTTCAAAAATAGTTAAAATGAATTGAAACATTCAAAAATTTAATTTGATGTGTCAAAAATCATTTTTAAATAATAATTCTAATTGGCTGATATTTTTTATAAAAAAACTAAAATTGCTATTTCTTTTTGGTTTTTTTAGCACAAAAATGAATATGGACAGAAAATGTTCAGATCTACTCCTTGTTGGTTCAACCAATTGATTAACTATTTAAGTGTATGGGTTTTATTGAGCTGCAAATGTACCAAACGAAAAATACCTCGGGCTACAGTAAATTTGTTCCACCTAATTTTTTTGAATCCACTTAGTCCACATGGTATTACCAGCGGTTACATTGCAGGTCTGTCCTCCAACAAGGGGCGTGGCATTACTTACAGCCTGCAGGCGTATCAATGATCCCCGTGTTACAGCCTCACCTCTCTAACATGAAACACAACCACATTTTGTTAACGCGTCATATTACTCACCGCCGCCAACCCTAAGTTTAACATATTAGTAATATATTTAATTATAATAATTAATACTATTTAATTATATTTAATACTTATTTAAGTAGCCATTAATAAGTTATAGTTAATACAATGGATGTATACAAAAATTGAACCTAAATTTAATAAAGAAAATTTTTATTTAAAAAAACTTATCTTTAAGTTACTCAAGTATAAATATCATATTAATGTAAGTCCTGATCCCAATTACATAAAAAAGCGATTAAAATTATTATAAAATATTATTATAATTATCGAAAAAATCAACATTATCAAAATAACATAATATAAATATTATGCAAAATATTTTACATTTTGCTAAAACTTTGAACCATAATAAAGATTAAAATTTTTTCAAAAGAGACCATGAAGTATTTAAAATAATATTGTTAGTCTTTATATTCCATAGAAAATATCCGGTAGGCATTTGTTCAAATATAAAATCAGCTTTTTAATTATTTACTGATAACCTTTTTTCAGAGAATAATTACATTCTCGTAATCACTGAATTTTAAGAATAAGATGTTATATTAGTTTATTTTACAATTTGTATGTTTAAAAAAATCAGATCCACTTCGAAATTATAACACTCTTAAGGAATATTTCATTAATTCAGAAAACAACCCATCAAATTAATTTCTAAAAAGAAAAAGTAATATGACTACCATCTATGCCCATTAGAGAATTTGTAAAATTGTATTATATAGCTGGATATTAGTTTTATCCACTGATGTGTTCTATTTAATCATTTAAAAATTTTTTTTTTAAATAGTAAAAAATCGATTACAATAAAAGAATTTCAATCGCAACATTTTTTTAAATTATAATAGTTATATAGATTACTAAGATATATGAAAATTATTTTTCAGGTCATACATACAAAAAACAGTGATTTTATCAAAATGATAAACATAAATTTACTATTAATATTAATTGTATAAGTGTTTGATTATATATAAATCTAAAAAATAGTATTTCTTTATATTCATATAGAATTTTCTATTTAATGATGTTAATTTCAATCTTATAACTGAGTAGAAAAAAATATTAAAGTAAATAGTTCAACTTTTTTTGTATAAGTTTTTATAAAAACCAAATATTTTCGAACTAAAAACCTTTATTCAAAAGGACTAAAAACTAGATTAAACATGATATTTTGGACCAAAGGTTTCCATATCTTTAACATCCGAAAAATCTAAATCTAAAATAGTTTGAAGAGATATTTTTTTTGAAATTCATAATTATTTCATTTTTAATGTGAAGCTGATAAGGTATAAATTTTAGTAACGTGTGTTTTTTTTGTTTTGTATCTACTACTAAAAATGCTTAACGTTTAGTGAACCAACTATACTTAATGATAATGTCTATAGATTTAAAAAAGAATAAATAAGATTTTAGTGTTGTTAAATTTTAATATAAATATTATTTTAGAAAAGTATGTGTTTATCCTTGATGGAAAATCTTTGAAGATCAATGTTATTTATAATGGGTGTCTCATATGAGAAAAAATAACTGGTGGAAGAGTGTAGTATTCTTTCAATCAGTGACATTATTTCAATTTTTTAGGCCGGATGAACTTTTAAATGATGATTTAATACTTGTAATTTGTTATCAATAACAGTTTTTTTTACAACTGTTACATTTTGGAGGAAAAATTTTCTTGTACTACTTAAAAGTCAGAGCGGAAACCTCACTCATCCTGTCAACTCCTAATTAATCGTCTCTGCTCTCACCCATTTTTAAGTGGCCAATTTTAAGTATCAAATTAAGTAAGTTAAAAAACGTGTTTTTTGACACAAAATAAATCTTTTAGGCTTCTTTAATGTTGAATACAAAAGCAAACCAGTTATATCAAATAATTAAAAATGTCATTAAATCACTATGACATTTGATCAAAATGTTGGTCAACTATAATAGTCAATAGTACACTTCATTAGTAGTTTTTAATGAATACGTAAATATCTGTGTTGTGAATCACGCAAGACTCAAAAAAAGTACATTAACCTACTAGTAATTATTGATGCTGTTATAATATCATGCTGTTTGTTAAAATGTATTTCTAAGATGCGTCATAGCGTCATAGCGTCTGACCTATGTCTTATAAAGTGTCCATTTACTAATAAAAAGAAATTTGTCGCAAACAAATAACAATTAAACATAATCAATACTGCGTACAGATAAATACCTAAACAAATATTATAATTATCAATTAAGATTTCTTAGTGACTAAAAATATAAACAAATAAAATTAATTTATCAACTGAATAAACAAGTTTGAATTGTTCAAACAATGTAGATTACGAAATAATATAAATCGTCTATACTTGCTTTAAAAAGGGAAAACTTAAGGGGCTTAGCTACAAAAATATAAATATTTAAATTATAAAAAAATATTGTTTTTAGATTTAATTATTTGTCCGAACGCTTCTCTTTAGGCAAGTTTCAATTTTAAAAGGGATGTGATTCGACTACGCATTTTATCAACAGTTGACCCCCTTCGGAAATTGTTAACTAAATAGAACTGTTTATCGATCATTTATCAATAATTTGATGTATCGAGTGCCATACAAATATTAACATAGGTACATTGGATGATTAAACACAATCGGAGAACTTATATTTATCAATGTTTTTAATAATTAACACGCTATTGGTTGTATATATTCCATGTGATTTTTATTATTAGGAACGGATGTGCACTGTAATAAATAATACATAGATATTGTATTTGTTTATTTTTTACAATATTGGAGTATACTGGATAGAAGAGAATGGCGTGACAAGCACGTGATTATTATGTATCAGTCTACGCAATTTATCGAATGACATTGTGCGTGACAAAAAGTAATTGATCACCTAGATCTAACAATATTGATGAAACAACGCTGAACTTAAATATTTAGTCAGAAAAATCGAATAAAAGTAAAAGTTAAAGACACTATTACTATTATAGATTTTAAATTCTAACAAAGTACTAAAGTTTGTACACCTTATCCGGTTAGGCCATGTACTTTATAGTGATGCTGTAGTCCAAAAGTGCAAAACTAACTAAAATTATCAAACACAAAGCCATTATACAAATCCAACGAGTTACAAGTCAGAAATTACGAGTTAAACAAAACAATTTTAAGATAATTGTTAAATTTAATTATTATTTATACGTTAACCTTCAACTTTTTACCAATTAATAATTAGGAAAAAACTAGACTATTTTAGCTTGAAGTATCTTCAATTAGTTAATTTTTACACTAATGTTAAATTTTGAAATTCATCAAGACTGCCTTTAAATATTTGCTATAATACAATTTTATTTGTATTAAAAAAGAATGTAAAACAAAGGAAAGCTAACGACCTAAAATTAGAAAATTCGCAATTTTAAAATATTTACTCCTATAATCATAAGTGACTTATTTTTAAGCTTAGTTACCTATTCATAGAATAATATTATATTGATTAAAAATAACCAATGGGATTTTGCTAGTAGATTCATTGCGCATTGCAAATCGCAATGACACAACTATTAAGAAAATCGAAAAATTATACTGAAAGTAAACTTGTTTGTGTTAAAAATTATAATAAAAAACCCATCATAGAGGGGTCGCAGCTCAGTGGGGTTGTGGCATAGTTGGGTCAAGTATAATGATATCTGATAGTGAATAAAATCACTATCATAAAAAACGCTTTGATGTAAATCTGTAGATAATGTTTAATTTTCAAAAATTGATGAATTATTCCAAGAGCTACATAATCTCCGATTTCCTTATTTATGTCCTGATTACAAGTTTTATGATTTATAAGTGTAATATATAAATAATACATAATATATAAATATATAAAAGGAAATAGTTTTATTTAAAAAAAAGTATGTCGAATGAAAGAGGTATATAAATAGTATTTATCATATCGTATAAATAAATTGTATTGTTCCATATATTTTTCAAAAAGTTATAGCATTATAAAATTAAAAATATAAAAAAAACATTTTTTTACAAAAATCTTATTTTTTTATTAACTTTGAAGTCAGTTTTCACCATGAAAACAAATTAAAGTCTGAAATTTTCTTTTTCATATTAAAGTATATTACATAAGTTTTTAAAGTATATATAATAGTGTCAGTATTTGCTGAACACTTTCAAAAGATAATTTTTTGTTAAAAATGTGTTATTTTGAATCCCCCCTGTGCGCAGGTAACGAGTCAAATTTATAAATAAAATATACCATATAATAGGTAAAGACATATTGCATCTATAAAAATAAAATTATATTGATTTAGTCATTTTTGATAAAATTATGGCAGTTTTAAGTAAAAAAAGATTGAAAAAATTAGATTTTTACAATTGTAATTTTTTTGAAGATTCCCCCATTTATGAAGAACGAAGACAATTTTTTCAATTTTTGAGGATAATGTCTTCGACTAGATACAATTTGTGATCTTTTGACATATTTTTCATCAAAATCGGTCCAGAGAGAGTTGAGAAAAAGTGGTAACAGACACAAAAAAAAAAAAAAAGTAGTAAAGTGAATTTCTTCTCAGCTTTGCATCGAAGCTAAAAAGAAATAAACGATTTAATAACTTGTTTTCTTTGAGTAATTGGTAGTAAAAAATTTTACATATTTTTTATTTATCTATTTTTATAAAAATTTTTTAAGGCATATATTTTTTAAAATACTTGATATTTTGTATTTATGTTTATATATAAAGCAAATTTTTAATGTTATCTTTAGAATAGTATGGAAATTGTTTTTTTGATAGAAAATAATTTAAAAACTGTACATATATTATGTTAATCGAAACCCAATCCCTTATTGCAATCTTGGTTAAATAATATAATAATGGATTGAAGCATAATTTCCTCCCATAAAATTAGTATCGATTACACTTAAATTGATTGGACATGCAAATATCTAACTCAAGAGATTAGGAACAACAAAATAACATTTATATTTTATCATATTTTATACATTTATCTCCGCTCGAAAACTATTTTCCGTGACTTAAACGACTTTTTCGTGAATTTAATGTCGTAAAACAATAAGATAATAATCATAATTATGTAATTCTATATCTCAAAATTTTGTTTTTCAAAATGTTACGGGAATTTAAAGTCAAACAATTTAAAAAAGTATTGAAGTTTGCCTATTTTAATAATTGTATTTTTTTTTGTGGATTTTTACTAGAAAATATGTAAAAAGTAAGATATAGAATAACAAGCGTTTAAAGAAAAATATGCTTTAAACAAATATTTACTGAGTGATTGGGTAAAACTAAAAAAATGCCAAGCAATGAGTACAATTCTAAAGTAAGTACAGTAAGATGATTAAAAAATTTTAATAAATAAGAGTATTCACAGAGTACCTTGAAGTATTTATACTGTCATTAAAGAAACACTTTTAAAGTTTGTAAAATTTATTACTTTCAAATTGGTAAATATTGAATTATCTATTAGATGACTTAGATGCAAATCCTAGGTACTTATTCAATTTTAATTATAGTTGACAATGCTTAGCATATGTTAAACTTGTTTTATGCATCTGGATTCGATTATTAATGTTTATTTTAATAAAATTAATATTAAATTTTAAAAATATTATAATTTGTTTCTATGCTAGTCTGGACAACACGTCATTAAATTAGTTTTATCGATGAGTATTATGGTAATATACGTCAGAAGGAAATGACGATGAAAATACTTACATTTGCATCCGGTGTAACGATCGTCATCGTTTAGATTTACATCAGTAAATTATTATTACTATTATTTTATATTATTTATAATTAGAATATAATTCAATATTAATAAGTTAAACTGTTTTTTTATGTGTGAGCGTTATTGATATTGCTTTGTGAAACGTTATTTGTAAATCGACATAGTTTTTTGTCAATGTAATATTATATAAATAAATTTATCCATCAAAAGTATTCAATGAACTTACTTGTTTACTGATTTAAAATATATTTTTATTATCTCACTGAACTTTTCTAGCAGAAAACGTAGTAGACGATGTAAAAATGAAATTGATGAGTAGAATAATGAAAACAATAAAATCCTTAGTTTTCCGTCATTTGAACACAAATTCTTTAACAACTGATAATTGTGGATTAATGGAATTTTACATGTATTTAATCTTATATCAGGTATGCTGACATGGCATAACCAATTTATAAAATTATCATCCGTTTAGTTGCTGCTGTCCTCGATATTATCGATTATATGAAATTCTTAGGGGTATGGTTGTAGATAGATAATCTAGTTCCTTTTTCTACTTCTTACCTATAATTAATTCTAGATATACTAATTTAATCTTGAAAACCTATTCTCGCTATGTAATTTAATCTTGCGAATATTACCAAACATACCTAGAAGAAAAAATAATACAAATTTGCTTAAACATCGTGTTTTTTTAATTTATTTAATTATAATACAAAAATTAATTTTAGCAGTAGCGGATTTTTGCCATGGGGTAATGAAAATTATGTATAATATACATTAGCTTAACTTATGTATAGCAACATTGAAGAAGTTTAGCCCTAGCGAATACGCTACGTATACAAAGTCTTTATTTTATTAATAACTTATATTGTAGCAGAATTGAGGACTATAGAGGAATACATTCAAATTAAATCTAATTCAAATCTATATATTTAGAATAGTATCACATGAAATTTACTCACTGGATATTAAAGCAGAATTTGGAATAAAATTTCTTATTTTTATAATTCTTATACTTTGTTTGGTAGTAATATTCCTCATTATAATATCTTTGTAATATTTTTTATGACATTAAAAAAAAGATTATGACACACTATATATAGATAATAGTAGATATATCACTTTGATTTATATTTTTCATAATAATAAAGTTTTTAATGTATGTCATTATAATTGTGATAATTTTCTATAATAATATATTAAATTATGTATAATGCATCGATTTAGTTAATTTAATCGTGAACATTCAATATCACTAAAAACTGGCTGTTTTAAATGGAATTAATTTTTATTTGATTGACTATCAAAGTAAACGTCACTTGAATGTTATATAATATTATATGATCTAATATCAAGACGAAATATTTTTGACAATTATCTAGATAAAAATAACAACTATAAGTAAATGTTTGTAATACTTTGTAGGCTTCAGTTCACTACCAAAATCATAATAATTAACAACAGCTTTAGTTGGTATAGAAAAACAAAACATTGTAGGTTGTTAATTACATGCATAAATTAAGTCATTAACTAATTTGATGAATTTTGTAAATCAGATATCCAGTCAATAACTGGATATTAAGGAAAATTTTAGATAATAATATTATTAGTATTACTATTAGATAGTAATATTAATCATTGTAGAATATTATTCAGTGCAAACCTTATTAACCAATTTACGAATGTAAAACAATTTTTTACTACAAAGTCGGTTTATATTTTACTAATTCTTGAAATTCATTCAGTATTTAAAAGCTAAGGGTATTTTACTAATAACTATTTCCAAACACAACGAACGATTTTAATTAAACATTTGACATAGTACTCTCTTGCAAATTATAATTGTCATACTTTCATCTACTCAAAGCTGCAGCGGAAGTTTAAATAAAAATAATGCGATTTTTATTTGGGTTAACAATTTTGTTACACGTGTGGAGTGAGCGTGCGGCTCATAACGACAATGATTTCAATCAAGTTGAAAAAATAAACGGGAAAATTAATTACTAACTAGTGTATTTAGTTAATGCGAATGTGAAATAATCGTTTGCAAATGTATTATATTACCCAGGGGAATTTATTTAATTAGTCCCGTTAACATCGAGATCTGCGTCCAAGACCTAATAACATTGGTCATAATGATGCCGTTTTACAGATTTACGCGGGAGACGGTGTTTTAGAATGCACGTGGCCTCTGTACACAAATGATGGAGACCACGTGCATACCTCTGAAAACAGGAGAGTAGAACATACTGCAACATAACTGTTTAATTAGAAAATAATGTATAGTATTAAAATATGAAATCGTCCTAAGCCTTAGGAAGACTTTAGCAAATGATGTTAAATTCTAGTTTCTAAAAAAATTACTACACTCATCGACTATTCGATGAGATCCAATGAATAATAACTATCCTATCTTATACAATTCGAACAATTAAATTACATTTTATTTTACCTAAAGTTCTAATTTAGCCATATTAAATACTGTAAATTTCGTTTAAATATTTTTAAATTGAATATAACTATTTTTTACACGAATGAGACAAAAATTGAATGATAAAAAATAGGTCCCTTTGATTTTTTTTGCTAAAGGCTAAGCCTTGTCATAGCCAAAATATAGACTTCCACTAATCATTTGTGAATATCCGTTGCATTCAGCCATTCCAATCATCCCTTGATAGTTACAAAACTAAAAAGCGGGTAAAGTTATTTTTTTTTACTAATTTTTAATAATCTTAAAAAAAATTCCGACAGTTCATAAACATTACCCTAATATCATGAATGGATACTAAATAGATTAGGCATTTATAGCCACTTTAAAATTCTTCATTCTTTACACTATTGTATTACATTACATTTATGTATAATATTCAATATTTTTATGTTCCGCTTGTACGTTATAAAAATAATTTTTGTTGTTTTATCCAATGAATTATCCGAAAAGTATACAATTAATATTTTTTATAGTCATATAATAACCAAGTATTTTCAATATTTATTTTATGGTAATATATGTGAGTAGTTATCTAAATTATTTCTGTCAATCTTCTAGCGTTAGGATAATAATACCTTTTAGCCATTGCGTTGGGGGTAAACGTGACTGTTGGCACGTACCGAAGTATATGAGAGACAGTTAACTTGCATAGAAAAAAACTAACAGTGTATTACATTAAAAACCGATATCTATTTATTACAAAAAATCTCAAGTTCTTTTAATGCGTGATAGGCAAAGTTTAATGTAGAAAAAATACACTTGGCACCCACTTGTAATTTACTTAAAGTTCGAACTTGAATAGCACGTAAATTTCACATTTTACCTTATGTATGTTTACAAATTAATGACAAAAAATAATTCAAAGTAATTTCGTTTATTTTTTTCACCATAAATGTCTCCTGTTCCAATTATAATAATGTTATTCGTAACATAAAACGCAATTGAAATATATTTACTACACTGGCAAAATTTTTTTATGTTTCCCAGAACACTTTAGCTTTAGCGTAGGTATTTTCCTTGAACCCATTGTTAACCTCTCTTAATACCAAAAAGTAAGGTCGAAGGGATATAAAAACGGACAGTTTTAATAAAAATGTTCCGCTTTGGGATATCTTTTCGCAGAAGGTGTATTTTTTACTGTTCTATGTAACGGTTAAGTGATCTATTTCGTAACACGAATTTCAAAGAATATTTTATTGTAGTTCCGCTACATCATTAATTTAATTTCCTTTTTTTATATACACGTGTGGTGAAAAACTCATAAAATACAATATAATCTTCAGCTGAGTGATGCGTCGCGTTCATCCTGCCATGAATACAAAATGTGTTGGCCTAGGTTTTTGAAATTCCCATTACTATAACACCCGTCGATAATTATACCCATTAAATGAAACTCGTTAAAATGTATTAAATTATAATTGATTAATGATTTCTTCATCGTCTCATCGAACGTTTGACTTGAAACGTATACATTATGTTGAACGCCGAATTATCCGTGATTCATACTATTCACTTTAAAAAATCGTTTGTACACTAATAATTACTAGAGTAATAAAAATTATAATAGTGCGGACATACGCGAATGAAAGTTGTACTGGAATTCCAGATGATGATGAATCACCATCGAATAAATTATAATAATTATGATCGAACAATTTACTCTATAGATATGAGAGTGAAGTGTGATTATTTGGAACGGTAAAAAAAAAAATCTACAATAATACTATTACACTTATTAGCCGCCGTTGAATCCTACAAGTGTACGGTGGCGGCGGAACTCGCTCCATTCAGCAGCGCGGCCCCCCACTGTGCCTATCAATATAAAATCCATTTGCCCGCCTCAATTTGAAACAGTCTGCACACCCCGACACTTGCGATACACACGTGAGTAGCCTTACTACACTTTGTACCAAAATATTCTCTTTTGATATTTTTTTAGTGACTGAGTGCGCTTTAACAGAATTCGAATTTGTTACGTTCAGTGACCGGTATTCAAATATTAACATTTTTTATAACTCGAGTGTTTTTAAATTTTAATTTTGTGCGTCGTACGAATTTTTTGGACCGCCGACAAATTTAAATACGAACAGTATTTTAATTATTTTCAAAAATGGAATCGTTTGACATTATCATGAGTAGGAATAATACAACGACGACTGCGGTCTCGCAACGGACCAGGTCATCCTCCTTCAAATGTTCTTTTGAAGAACAGATCAATGGCTCAACAGCAGAAATAACGACGCGTAGACCAAGTGCATATAGAACCAAAGTGCTTTTGACCACCACACTTACCCTCGTACTCTGTCTGTGTCTGTTGTCAACGGCCTGCGCATCTCCTGTTCATAAAAGAGTAAGTGTCTAGAAATATTAATATTTATATATTTTTTAACTGTGATCAGTGTAATCGGGGTTGAACTGTTCATTTTTTAATTAATATTTTCCAATTTTTTTTTGTTTCCTCAGAGAGCAATAGCTTCAGGGTCAGATAGTACGCCTAGTCCTTCGAAAGTGTGCCATAAGAACACTCCGTGTGGATGGGCCATTTACATACCGTTTACCCGCCGGATAGACTATTTCATGAAAAACACGTAAGTTCCAATTCAGTCTCAATCAAATCTCAGTTTATACAATTTTAAATTAATGGTTTTTTTACCTCTTTTTCTGCATAGTTGCGATTGTGCGCCTAACTTAGCGTGTCTCAAGACCGATGACGATTTGTCAGTGAACGCGTACGTGTACCGGTGCAAAACTAAGCCACTGACGACCACTGCTGAGACGCCGACGACCACTTGAGACCATCCGTAATATTAATTTCCAGGGCGAAATTTTTAATTATACATATTAATCATGTGTGCAATATGTGCACATGAATAACCCGCAAACATCTCGGATACTTAGTCCTCATTCCTCGTCAAAAAGAAGAAAGTGGTCTTAAAGTAACAATCAATAACATATTCCTGTATGCCAAATCTATCAAGTTCCACATTTATGACTATAATAATAATTATTATTTTATTTATTAAAAAAAAATTATTTTTTTTTCGACCTTAGCTAGTAGGTTTGAAGGGAAAGGTCAATTTTGCTGGTATTTTTATAGTTTACCCAATTATGTAACTACTTGTTAAAATACATATTCTTTTTAAAATGATTAAAAAAAAAATAATTATTTATCAGCGAGTTGGGTACTTATAATTTATTATTATTATTTTTATGTTACCTTTTTTTGTTTATTATAAATTATTATAACTAATTTTATTCATTAATACCAAAATGTTGCAAGATTTTTATTTATTCGCTTCTTATTTTAATTTTGTGTACAAACAAAAAGGGCATTAGGATTTATAACGTTTATAAAGGTTTCGTCCTGAAAACACCTTTTAAGTGCAGTATTTTTTCATATACTTGTAGTTTTGATTGTTGAAAACTTTGAACTTTAGAATTAATATTTCATATTTAAGTTAAGTTAATTTATTTTTTATTTAAGGCAAGCTTACTTAAACACAACTAGCGTGTACATTTTTCACAGCCAACATATTATGTTTTTTTTTTTTTTTTTTACCGTCAATTACATATTGCTGTCGACCCATCATGTTTTAACACTGAGCATTTACGTCATTCCCATTGCTATACTATAAAAATTATTAGACATTAATCAAAACAAACTCTCTGTTATTATGTTTATTTAATATTCATCATTATTGTACGCGTTCTTCCAGTGTTGTTTTTTTTTTTTTTTTTGACTTAACAACTTTTATTATTATTATTACTTCAATAAAGGACATAACACAAATCAAGTAATAATTAAAATGTTTTTATTATGTTAGATTACAGTATTATTATCTTTAGGTTTTACGTACACACATGCTGTTGTACGATTTCCTATGCGCTGAGTACGGTATAAAATACTCATTCATAGTTGGAAACTCTAGAAGAGATAAAATAATAAATCAATTCATGAGTATTCTTAAGTGCGTATTAAATTTTATCAGTGCAGCTATAAAAAAAAAACGCAGCAACTGTTTTATAAACATATACATACACTGAGATCGACAAACATGTGTCGCCTGGAAACTTAATGGGTAGGCAACGTAATACACTCCAGAACCGGAAATCCGACCGGTTGTCGATAAGGAAAACGTAATAGATTAGTTGAATTTATGTTCAGGTTTTTTAAATTTCGGAATTTATCCATAAGTGAAATACAATACATAAGTTAATACACTTCATGTCTCGTTTTGTTTGTTCGTAAAACTTCAGGTCAAATATTTAAAAAAATGATAATTACCATAATATTTTTATGAATTTTTAATAAAAATAAAAGTTTATTGGGAAATATTAAAAGTAACACGATTTTTTAGTAGTAAAATGTATAATTAATTTTTTTACAATCTTTTTGACATAGTATATTGTTAGTCTTTCGTAAATCGTTATGAATATTTGCGTAGAGAAATTGATAAAATTTTATAATTTAATCAGACACTTGAAAGTGATAACTTGTTATTTTTCTATAATTTTTTGCTATTTTAAATATGATAAATTTATAATTTTGATAATAATTTGACTATATGTACCGACTAAAAAATTAAAATTAATTATTTATAGGTCAGAGAATCAGTTGACCACTTGGAGAGTGCACCTCTTAAAAATTAAAATTTTTAATTTTAGTAAAAAAAAAATGATTGAAAATTAAAACATTAGTTCATGAAATATGCATCTTAATCTATGATGATCATAAAATAACTATGAAATAATAAATACATTGTATTTATTATTATTATATTTATTACCATAATACCTCCTGAGGGAGGTATTATGATTATCATCGGCAATAGGAAAAAAAATCTCGAGAGCTTAGCTTTTTAAAAGTTGACTGTAATTACTTATATTATTATTTATACAGAAAGAGAAAATGAGAATTTTTTAAGTAGTGTAATTTCTAATTTTATTTACTATTAGAGCCAGATTAAGACCAATATAAGCCCCCTATGGAAAATATCGCTACCATAAAAAAATGATGACCAAAAAAATCTCAGAGATACTGTATGTGTTACTAACCATGACAGGCTACTAAAGTTTATGATGGGTCTTTAAATCTCATGGGGTCCAAAGCATTTTCATTATTAGACCACCTACAATTTACTTTAAAAGTCAAAATCTTATAATTTGTTTTACTTCTTTAATAATTTATATAAATTCTACTAATGTATTGATTTGACCTCTTCGAAGTATTTTTATTAAAAAATAATGTCAAATCAGTCATAGACAATCGTCTAAAGATTACTTGGAAGGCGTTTAAATTTTTTTTTGGCACTTATACTATTTGGAAACATTCTGAAATTCCAGTGGTCAGTGAATAGGTCACGCAAGAACTTTTCATTGGAAGTTGTAATGTGTAGTCTAAATTCAGTTGAAATAACAGATAGCATTTCTCTATAGAACTAGTATTGTAGATGACTAAGTTATTTATATTTATATACTTAGATCGTTGCGTGAAAACAATGATATCAAGCTTATTATTGTAGTATTATATAGCTTACTATTATAGTTACCTTTATTTTACTTTCCCACAACCCTTTTATTGACATTTTTTAAATTTTCTCATGCAATTTTTCATTATTTATTCCGTAATACAAAATTACTGATAGGACAAATAACAAAACAGAACGATTTTATTTATTAAATATTATATCATGTAATGAAATGCGTTATATCGAGTATTACTTATAAAATAAATAATCCAAATATTTAGAAACGAATTATCAGAATTTTGTGAGTTTTTATTATGCTTGATTCTATTTTTTTTCTAATATTCTGTAGGAATTTTTATGAGAGGAAATTAACATTTTTTTTTTTGTATTTTGCTCAATATCCTTTTAAAAGTACTATTTTTGGTAGAAAAAATAAAAAATAAATTGTCATATGAATTTTGAATCGTCCATAATTTAACCAGTTTTCATAAATGACAATAATACATTTAAGATTTTCTTGTATAATCGTATACTATAAATAATATTAATTGCGTAACTAGTGAGGACTAAAAGGGTTAAACCAACATTTTAAATAAAAAATATGTTAATCACATAAATATTTTTTTAATATTAGTCCTCTCATTAGAAAATCGTAGATACGTCACAGATACACATACTATGTATTTGATGGCCTTATTTTTTTGCTAATCATCTTTTTTCATTAGTATTTTGAAACAAATAAAAATTATTGTATGAATATTTTAGGGGAAGGTTTGCGTTCTCAAAGTTTCTAATTTCCAATCAGGTGTGTTATTTACAAATCTCTACGTATTTATTAGTGTACTTGTCAATCTAGTGTTATAATTCTTGGTATAGTTAAGGTACAGCTTTATACAGATCTGAACCTTTTAACTTCTATACAGGTCTTGCGTACTTATTTATATTTATTACTTTTAACACTAATTATTTCTACTTTTAAATTATATAAGAGTTTTAAAACACTTTTTTAGTATTGTAATGAGAAGTTATATTGCGCAATTAGTGTAATAGTAGATAAATATGATTCTTGGTATTAATTTAGCATCTCTGATTTCTCTTGCAGTTAATCAGTAAATAGAATGAGTTATTGAGCCAGGTGAAGTATTCTATTAATATTGATTTAATGGTATTTAGGTAATTAATCTTCAAGCACACGAATCTAATTTTATCATTATTTACCAAAGAGTTAATTTAATTAAATATTGCCTATTACTTAAAATAATAAGTGTTTAAATTATTTGTTGATATTTATGTTGAAATATTTTATTAACATTACATAAATTGATATGTATTAATTTTGGATTATATAATAATCAATAAATTATTGTTGCTGTAAAAAAAAAATGATGTATTTATTATTGTATATTTATTTTTTAATACAATAGAATAGAAATTAAAAAAAACTATTCAATTTAAAATCTAGGCCATTTTTTCTATTTTAGTTTTATTAAAAAAATTAATGATTTTGTAACTTTGACTTGGTCTTAGTTAATGATATGAGAGATGGGATATAATTTTATTTTATTATAACAGTATTACATGTGTTATAATATAATTTTTAATATTTTGAATCACAATAAAAATTTATTATACGTTTTATTCATTTTTTATTGAGAAGAGAGGAAAATTTTATAAAAAAAAATTAACTTTTATTAGTTTAGTAATTTAATTCAAATAATATTAATCATAAGAAAGAAATTGAACAAATTTTGAAAGAATTGTAAATATATATATAATTATTCATATTTCAAATAAATAAACTTTTTAGTTTCTGTTTGATTTTATTAATATAAGTAATATTATATGTATAAGTCATGATTGGTAACAATTATAATTTTATACTATATTTTATTTACTGTGTTGATCTTATGCACAAACTGTTTTCAAATATTATACTTAGCATAATACATATACACACATATTTGACATTATGTACTTAAAATTATTAAAATTGCAAAGTAAATAATAAAAATAAATATTTACATATATAGATCATACATACATACATATAAATATATATATAAAATAAACATTTTTCTCAATAAATATTGAATATTTATTTGGACGCTTCAGCAAGTTCTTGTTCAACAATTGCTCTATATTCGTTAAAACCTCCTTCAATACTTTTTACACTGCCACCACCACAAACCCACAATTCTTTACATACCATTCGAATTAATCGTTCATCATGCGAAACAAGAATTAAACCTCCCTATAAAGAAATTTTATATAAATTTTCTATAGTTAAAGTTTTTAAATATGTGCCTTTTATATATAATTTTTTTAAAATATAATTATCTTACAGTATATTTTTGAATAGCTTTTCCTAATGCTTCAATGGTTTCAATGTCTAGATGGTTGGTAGGTTCATCAAGAACAAGGAAATTCGGGTTTGACATACACATCCTGGCAAATGCTACCCTGGATTTTTGTCCTCCTGAAAGACTGCCTACACTTTGTAATGCTAAATCTCCCGATATTCCAAAACCTCCTAATTGTCGTCTATAATCTTCCACAGATTTACCTAAAATTTTTTTTTTAGTTTTTCATTTTTTCATTCATTATTTTTAAAATGTTATACCAGGAAATGATGACTGCAAAAGTTCTACAGAAGACTGGTTCATTTCTAGTTGATCTACATGGTGCTGACTAAAATAGCCAAATTTTAGATTTCTATGAACATTTCTCACACCAGATGTTGGATTTAATATACCCATTATGATTTTTAACAATGTTGTCTTTCCAGCTCCATTATCACCTACCTAATAAATTTATTTATATAAGATAATTAAATAGCTATCCTTTTAGAAGGTGTCAAAGTAATATTTTTTAAGGCATTAAAACATGTATCAAGAGTGAATTGATTCTAGAGGATTGCTTAGCTATAGCTAGAAGATAAAACTTTTAATATGCTTAAATGAATTGTTATTAAACAAATTTTTTAATAAATAATAGTAACAAAAATTGTTCATTAATAGCTCATGAAAGAATCTAAATAGTTTTTTTATGTTTAATTTAACATATTGGTTATCTAGTAATATCTAGTTCTCAGAATTTTTGTTCTACCAGAAAATGTATTCTATATTTTTTGAAGCTATTAAATTCTATTCGTGGCACAATGAAGTGAAGCTTTTTTAAGTCTACTGTTAATATACACACTATTAAATATAGCTTTTAAATGTTTAGTATTTTAGAATTTTTAAATAATTTTTAATTTTGGATAGTTGACGCCTATTTAATAATTTAAAAAAACAATGTGATAAACATACAATACATATTCTGGATTCTAATGTTGCTCCTAAATTAACATTATTTAAAACATTGCTGCTACAACCAGGATAAGCAAATGAAACTTCATTTATTTGCAAAATAGGAGGAGATAATCCTTCAGTCTCAGGAAATCGTAGTACTACATCCACTTCTTTTTCAATTGGTTTTAATTCTGGCCTATAAATATATATTTTAAGTTATTTTTTTTTTTTATATCATATTAAATAAAAATTTACATTGTTTAATTTATAATAATGTTTAATTGGTACTTCTTACTGTACTAATTATGATGAAAATAAATATAGTTAGTTTTTGCATTTAGCTAATAATGACACTATATTTTTCATTCATATAAATATTTTATTAAGAATTATTATATGTACGTTAATAACTGCCATTTTTTATTGATATAAATAATATCTAACATCTGTTGTATTTAAATTAAGCATGAGCTTATTTGGAATTTAAGAAAAATAGGATGATTTTATTTAAAAAAAAAAAACATATAGAAGTGGTATTTTAATAAAATAAAACTCAAGTATACTCATTATAAAATAATAAATTATAGTACCCAGAAGAACTTAACTCTTTTATTCATCAACAATACTTAATAATTTACAAAAAGAAGTATCAATTTTTAAAATGTACCATATTTACAAACATTTTTTTTAAGGTTATTAATAAGAACATCCAGCATTCTAGCACACTTTAAATTCAACTAATTTAAGGAAGTAATAATATTAACCTTATTTCAAAAATATAAATTTAATAATTTAAATTTTCATATGTAAGTAAACTTACAGTTTTTCAAGCATTTTTATTTTACTCTGTACACTCGAGGCACGATTGGCATTATATCTAAATTTATCAATAAACTCTTGTACATGTGCTCGATGAGCTATCTGTGCTTCAATTTCTCTTTGTTGATTTTTGAGTTTTTCATTTTTGGTTTTTGCAAAAATTTCATAATTACCTCTATAAGTATCTATATGCTAAGAAAAAAATTATGAATGAGAAATTATTTAGTTATATAATTATATATAAATTAAAAATAACTTTTTGATTTTTCAAAAAGTGTTATATTCAATATTTTTGAAATAGAATAATTATTGAAATGAGTGATTTGCATTTATATTATTTTATCAACATTGTTTCAATAATTTATCATGCTATATTATTTTATTATACTTAAAAATCATCATTATTGTAGTAATTTATAGTAAAAAGAAACATTTTTGTTTAATTTGTTAACTCAACATTATTTTAAAATGATCTAGTCAATAGCAATATAACTATTAATATTTTTATTTTATGTACTTCTAAAAAGAAGTAGTATTAAATAAAACGAAATTGCTGATACACCATAATTTTACTTTACTACTGTAGTGGTAAAAAATAATTTAAGACCATTAGTTTTTTTTAATAAAAATAACCATATAGCTTAGTTGAGTTTAAATTTCTATTACACAAAATAATTGTTAAATTTTTAAATAAAATTAAATAATTTTGCTTTACTTGAGAATGAAGATGTAAAATATCTGTTGGTACAGTATCCAAAAAGTGACGATCATGAGATACTACTAATAATGTACTTTGCCAGTTCTGTAAATAGTTTTCTAACCATATTATAGCTTTCATATCCAACATGTTAGTAGGTTCATCAAGCAGCAATAAATCAGGCCTTAAAGTAAAATTAATAAATTAATAATTATTATTTATATAATTTAAAGAATACAAACTTGGAAAAAAGTGCTCTTGCTAGTGCTAATCGCATACGCCATCCCCCTGAGAAATGTTTGGTAGCTTTTTTTTGCATTTCTGGATTAAAGCCTAAACCATCAAGTATAACACTTGCTCTGGCAGGAGCTTTATCAGCTTCTATTGCACACAATTGCATGTATATATCACTTAGCTCTGAACTTAAATCAGTACTTGAAACCGAACTTTAAATTCAAATAAATCATTAAAATAAAAAAATAATAAAGTATGTTGATTTTCCCCCCCTTTTTATGGCTCTTTGAGGATGATTTAGGGGGATGCTCCCTAAGAGGAAGTTTCTTAACCATGTTTATGGGATGATATGGGTGCTTAATCGATCATCAAAGAGAGAGATGCAACTCTAATCACTAAACAGATGACTCGTTTAGTAAACAGAGTTGCCCGTAATGATCAAGTCTCAAATTCGAAATAGTGGGCATTAGACACCACCACATTACCAACTTGGCCACACCGTTTCTCAAAAGTATGTTGATAAATAATTAATTTTATATAATTACCTATTGTTAATTAGAGTATTAATTTCTTTTTCTCTTGATAAAAGTCTATGTCGAACAAAATCACACTGAAGTACAGATTCTAGGGCTGGAGTATCATCACCAATAACTTCTTGCTCCACATGTAAAATAGAAATGTGTGATGGAATTCGTAATTGACCACTAAAAAAAAAATTATAAATTTAAAAAACCAAAATATTTTTAACTGACAAAAAAAATTTAGTTTTTCTTGATACAAACAATTTTTTTTTAATAGAATAAATTTTGAGAAAAAAAAACAGTATGAAAATATTTACTGAGCATAGCAAAATGACTTGAAGTTTTAAGCTAAGTTAATTATCTTACCCAGATATCATTCTCAATAATGTAGTTTTTCCCAGACCATTCCTTCCAACTAAACCATATCTTCTTCCATATGCTAATGTCACATCAGTATTTTGAAGTAGTATTCTAAAAATTAAATGATTTTATTAATTGTTAAAAGTATTATTAATTTAGAAGATGTATAAGAATGGGATGCATAAAGTTTACAAAGATTACTAGAAATAAAAAAGGAAAATATAAATTTTTATTTTATGTTTTGCTTAACATAAAAATAAAAAAACCTTTCAAAAATACAATTTTATGTTAGGGCTTGTTATTGAATACAAAACAAATATCAAACATTAATATCTTTTAATGACAAAAAAAAAATGACAATGTTCAAGTCCAATAAAAATAATAACCTTTGTGGTATAACTAATATAAATTATACTCCTACCATAACAAAACATACCTATCTCCATATGCAACATCAAAATTTTCTATTCTTATATCTTGAGCACGGTTAATTCCTTTTGCTTCTAACTTGGCTTCTTTTTTACTAGTAACTTGAGAAGCAGTTGCACCATCATTTTTATTATTACTAATACTTATTGATCCCACTCCTTTGACTACTTGTTCAGTTCGTTTATCTTGTTTTTGTTGCAATTTAGCTTGAGCTTTTTCTAATTTTTTTTTATCTACTTTCTAAAAAAAAAATTAATAATAATAATTAATCATTATTAATCTAAATTAATTAAAAATCTTAATTATTCATCATATGTCAAAAATTCTTTATATTGTATTAAATATTATTTTAAATATACATCTAATGAAAATCCATAGATTGAAGCAAATAAGAATAGGTAGGATCAATAAAACAGTATGACCTAGTATAGTTGATATTGTAATTGTTTGCTTATTTTATCCATTAACATCAAAATACAATAAGTTAATACAAATGAATGGTCACAATAATGACAATATTTAAATTAGTATTTGTTTCTCTCATCCCATTTTACAATAATGCAATAAACATCATAAAAAGCTCTTACCAGACTATCATCTCTCGAATTAACCCATATACTTTTTATTTCCATATCATTATCTTCAAGATCAGCTGCCATAGATGCAAGATGAACAGGAGCATCTAATATTTTTGCTAACCCATTCTTAGGAGCATTATTATATGAATTAGGTCTTATAAGATGTAATAGTTTTGAACATATTACTCTGCAATATTTTATTAATGTTAAAAAATACAAGTACTAAAAATTAGAATTATTGTCATGTACCTAATATCAGATTCAGATTTATTTGCTATTTCTAGTAATACTTCTCCTATAGCTTCAAAGACATCTTCAGTGTCATGAAAGTCATCAATGCCATTTTCCAATACACCTTAAGCCATGATTATATATATTATATGGTAAAAATAAATATAAATAATAAATTGTTTTACCTTCGATATATTGGGACATTTCTACATCAATGCAAGGAAATTCTGATTTTATAAAATCTTTACAGTGGTCCATTTCTAAATTTAATTTGTTTAACTTAACACAGTAAATAAAGTAAACGATAACTCATTAAAGAAATTGATTTGCAATCAGTAACAAGACTTAGTGAGTCTTGTATAATCCTAACTACTTGTTACATATTGTGCTATGTCAAAAAAAAAAAATAACAAATGTAAAATTTCATTTCTACCAAAGAGATTTAAATTTTTAGAAAATGTGATCAAATAATCAATGAAAATCAGATTAATATAAATGAAATACTAGCAGTCACAGCTAGAGAAACACGATTCTGCTGACAGCTGAAGTGCCCAGTAGTTTGATTCAAAGTTAGAAACAAGAACTATTATGAATATATTTTTGCGAACTTCAAAATAATATTAACACTATAACAGTGATAACAAAACACCTTTGATAACATGTAGTCTACTGTATTGTATGAGGAATGTTAAATTGGGAATTAGGGCACCAATAATAATAAGAAATTCTCGTTTTTATTAAGCAGGCAATGTCGTCATTAGCTAGTTGTTATCTAATATAAAAATAAAAATACGGAGGTGGTTATCTAATTAATTATACGGAAGTGCTCCAAGTCCGTTTTATTATTGAGGTCTCATAATTTTGTTGTTAAATATTTTCATGTAATTTTTTTCTGATTACAAGAATGATGGCAACCACATACAACTTTCTATGTAAGTTTTAAATTTGATATTTTATTTACTTATTTTGTTATAAATTTTTTTTAATTATATTATGACATATGATCAAGTTTCAAGAAGGACAAATATTTTAAGTACAATTAAATGTCCTAAAATATTTTTAAATTATCAACTCACTAAATGTTTTTATTTTATTAACAATAATTATAATTTTTTGAGTGTAATTGTAGTGTTTTGTGTAAAATAAGATCACTTAATTTTATGAATTAAAATAATTTATTTTTTTTGTTAAATATTTTTGAGTTTAATATTTTTAATATTTTATAGTTTTTTTAAATTAATAATATTTTTAATATAGTTTTAATTTTACTTATAATATTTTTCTTAGTGTTAGAGTTTTGTGAGCACAAAACAATTTTATGTGCCCATACAACTCTTTTTAATATTTGTGATACATGAAGTATTATATTGCCATTTAGTTACAATACTTTTAAAGTTATATTAAATTTCTTGCATCTAAACTGATATTTGGTTGGGTTACATTTGGTTTCAATTATTTACAACTTAAATTCTAATAAACATATTTCAATGATTTTTTTTCTAACTTTTTTATTTTGAATCATAAAATTACAATATATATCTTTTTTTGGGTCATTCTTTAATGACTGATCATCTTTATTTTTGAAATGTAGTTTGATAATGTTTTTCACATCAAAATAATAAACTAAAATGCTTTTTATAGTTTTCAATTTATTATTAAATAAATTATATTTATTTTCTTTAGTGCGTAGAATTGGAACATCATTTTTGAGGTTGTATTCTACAAGCACAACAAAAATAACTACACATTATACTGTTCATTCAAGAGAGTCTGATGAAAGATGGAAAGGTATTTGGTATATTTAAATAAACATATTTAAATATTTAATATGTATGTTCTACAAAATATATATAAATATACAGGCTGAATGATAAAGATATAATAAATCCAATAACTTTTAATCTAATTATCATTTTGTTGAAACTTCTTTAAATAATTATTGTGTTCTTAGACTATGTTCAAAGCCTAATTTTTATTATTTATCACTAAGATAAAAAAAAAACTTTAAATTTTAATTGGTCGATAATAGTTTTAGGACAAATACTTATTAAGTTACAAGAATTTTAATACATTGGAGTTGATCACTCTATGTATCACACACATATACGTATACCAGTATGAGCTGAATTCTCACTCAATATATTAAATTGCTCATAATTTAATGAGTACTTGTTCTAAAATTGTTACCAACTTATCAAACTATTTTTTTAAGTAAAAAGCTAAAAAAATACTATTTTAAAATTAAAAAAAAAATTGTTGTTCTTTTAATTTTTATTAGTGATAAATAATAAAAATGTTTGTTTTAAGCATAGTCAATAAGGCAATAATTATTAAAAAAAATAATTTCTGAGAAATGATCATTTGATTTATTATGTATCTTTGTGACTTATCCTATAAAATATATTAATAGTTTTAGAATTTCGAAAATTTTTATTTTATTAGAAATATCAATGGAACGATATGAAGATGTTGCGGATGTAGTAATTGTTGGTGGTGGACCTTCTGGTATGTGTGCTGCTATTAGGTTGAAACAATTAGCAAATGAAAATAACAAAGAATTAAGAGTTTGTGTTGTTGAAAAATCACCTGAAGTTGGTAATTATACAGTTTGATACTAAAATATTTGTTGATATTATTAAACAACACACTGGGTACAGTAATATTATTTAAGATAACAGTTTAATGTATTTTTACTTATGTTAGTATAGTACAAGGTCAAAGGGACACATTCCTTTTACGATTATGTTGTTTTACTCAATGCAGCCTATTGTATACATGTTTACAGTTTAGTCGTAGTTTCACCGTCTATCGAGTAAAGTGACCCGTTGCCGTTGTACATCTCTTATATTATATGTTTTGACATTTTATATTAAATACTATTATATTACGAATAATTTCTAAATCTTTTAATTACATAACCTATTCCATTCAACAATATTATAATGACATCAATATGTTGCAATCATTTTTAAAGATAAAATACAGAGCTTCCTTACATTTTTCTTTTAATTCTTTAATTAAATAATATATCAGTAGTTGTTTGAAATGTACATTTTATTTAATATATTCTCTTATGTAAACAGAGTTGAAGCATTTAAAACAATTTGTTTTAAATATATTTTGTTTAAATTGTTTTTTATATTTGTTAAAAACATAAATTTTTTAATTATAAAATATATTTCTCATGGATTCTACAAAGATTAATTTATTCTAAGAAATAAAATAAACAGTTAAAATTATTTTTATTACAAAATTAAGTACCATTACTCACTCAGCTATTATATATTGACATACAACAAAAACTTAAAAATTTACTTTACTAATAAATATTATTTACAATTTATAGGTGGGCACATTTTATCAGGTGCAGTTGTTGATCCAATTTCTTTAAGAGAACTCTTTCCAAAATTAGAGGATTTAGAAGCTCCATTAAATACACCTGTCAAAGAGGACAAATTTGGTTATCTTACTGAAAAAAGACATATATCTATACCAATTTTACCAGGTTAATTTAATATTAAATTTGTATTTCTCAAATAATTTTGGATTAAATTATAAACTTTATCAATATTTTAGTAATATTTTTTGTAAAAAAAAAAGAAATTTAGAACTAAATTATTAGTTACTTTTTTTAATTATAAATTAAAAAGAAATTTTATTACTTTATACTTAAAATATCAATTACTTGTATAAAAACAATTTTTTTTTTTTTTAATAATGTGTGTTTTGTTAATATAAATTTTAAATATTTTTAAAAATATATAATGTACTGCTTATGTTTATAAGGTATGCCTATGGACAACCATGGGAATTATGTTGTTAGACTTGGTCACTTAGTTAAATGGTTAGGTGAACAAGCAGAATCATTAGGTGTTGAAGTTTATGCAGGATATCCAGCTGCAGAAATATTATATCATCCTGATGGTTCTGTTAAAGGAGTAGCTACTGGCGATGTTGGAATAGCCAAAGATGGTTCACCAAAAGTAATATATATTTAAAAGATATAATAATTTTAGAGCATAAATTATTATGAATAATTATTTTTATATTATGAAGATAGTTGCAAAATAATAAAAATATAATTTTACAAAAATTTTAGTTAAATAAATACAATAGTTTGATATGATAGAATTATGAGTAGTAATTTTTATTAATTTATTTTCTAAAATAAATTAAAAATTTAGAACTTTGTTGGAAGGTTGGTTTTTTACTGTTAATATTATAAATTTTAAATATAAATATCTTGTCATCTAATTTGATTTATAAATAATAAACTTAAGAGAATTTATTGGAAGTTCTAAAAATATAATTATAATTTCTAGGATTGAAATTATTAGTTTGACTATTAATTGGTTANTAAGATTGAAATTATTAGTTTGACTATTAATTGGTTGTGGCAATTTTATTTTATTTAAAACCAAATCTGATAGGTTGGATGTGGTTACTGAAATACATCATATTATATTATTCATAACAGATATGAAAATAAAATTTCTTTTTGTATTTTTTTCTTTTTTCTCATCAATATTAAGTTGAGTCAGTCATGATTTTTCTTATATATAATTATTTTTTGTAAATAAATTTTGTTTTTAATTGGAATATTAAATAGGTTGTAATTAAAATTTATACAAATAAAAATTTATTTGTATAGGAAAGTTTTGAGCGGGGTATGGAACTACATGCAAAAGTGACTATTTTTGCTGAAGGCTGTCATGGACATCTTACCAAACAACTATTTAAAAAATTCAATCTCCGTGAAAATTGTTCCTCACAATCTTATGGATTAGGAATCAAAGAAATATGGGAAGTAAAACCAGAAAATCATTATCCTGGAAAAGTACAACATACTATAGGATGGCCATTGGTATGTAATATATTGATTAATTTTTAGGGCTGACTAAAAACTGAGCTGGCAAAATTAAATGTATTGAGTCTTGAAATTGTAAAAGAATAATTACATATGTCACTATCAACTCGAGCATCTAAAATGATAAAATATTGATTAATATGTATAATATGGAATAGTCATTTTATAAACACTACTATTAGATATTTACTGAAGCTATGAGTGAAGGTTTAATAGCAAAACATTCTTTGACAGAAAATTTCATTGGTCTGTGTAACAATTGTTGTGAAAATATATATAGCTAAAAAATTAAATTTTTGAAAATACATTTTAGTTTTGATGTGTAGTTGAAAGATTTTTAGTTTTACTGTGCTATGTTTTTTTTTTGTGTCACTATACACAATTACTCTGCTCTTATTAAATTCTTTCACTCATTGATACACAAAAAATTCACAAAATGTATCTAGCTATTTTAGTTAGTTATAGTCTCAATTCTTAGTTTCTATTCTTTAAACAATACAATGCACTTTGAACTTATATTCTTATATAACTTAGCAGACATGCATTAAATTATTTCAAATTAATGCTTATTTAATATAATATACAGAGTGATCTATTTATAATAAACCACTTCATTACTCGCAAAATAGAATATAATATTAAAAAGAAAATGTGTGTGTTTTTAGTTACATATATTCTTTATTAATCAGTTATTATTTTTTTGTATCGTCCTGTATAACTTATAGAGTTGTCAATTTAATTTTTTTAAACAACAATATAACCTTTTTTCTTTAATTTTCAAAAAACAATTTGGTTTTTTCTTTTCTCTCTAACATTTTATAGACTTAAATGTTTTTAAACTCAAACGTATGTTTAACCAACTTACAAATTTGAAAGTAATCTATCTAAGAAAATGACTGATCGATAATAACTTTTATACTAGTATTTCTAAAGACATTAGCATTTTAATAACAAGACTGAAAGAGTAGTGTGGTTCATAAAAGCTTCTTCTTCTTTTTTTCCTTGTCTTAATCCCAACTACATGGGTTCGGCTACCCTTATCCTAAACTTTTACTTGACAAGATCTCCCACATCATCTACGCTCACATCAGCCGTTGGCATATCACATTTAATAACATCCCTCCATCTCTTTTTTGGTCTTCCTCTACATCTTATTCCTTTAACATTAATTTTTATAACTGTTCATACAGCTTCTGATTCCTCTTTCCTGAGAGTGTGGTTCATAAAAACTTAAAGATAAAAAATAAACAGTTCCTTGCTTCATCATAATATAGTAGCCGCGGACCTACTAGGGTGCCTGAGGTAGGTGCAAACCAGAGATAAAAGGTATCCGTACCTTTTGACAACTTAGTTGTCTGGCACTGATGATCTGTTTGAAGACACAGTAACCGTGAACCGACTTGTCGCTCATCTCTCACTAATCCTCCGTGCCCAGCAAATAGCACCTAGTGCTAATGCTGATCATGGTTGTAGGTCAATCTCTTTAGAGTGAAATCCATATAGACAATAAATTCCCTTGCTTTACCTAGTCTTGATATTAAAGGGTTATTAACTTCCAAATACTGGTCCAAAAGTTGTTATCGACCAGTTCTTGGATAGAACATTCTATAGTTGGTAAGTTTGTTAAATTACATGTTTTGATTAAAAAAATTTAAGCTGAATATATTTTAAAAACAAAAAAAGAAGGCTAGGGACACTGTTTTTTAAAATTATAAATGAAAGGTAATATTAATTTAAAAACGAAAAAAATAAAAATTATATTTTAGATTTTTAAAAATATTGTGTTATAATGTTAATAATTAATAGTTAATAGTCAATAGTTAATCAATCACCTATATGTAACTAAAAAGTTATTTTNTTAATCAATCACCTATATGTAACTAAAAAGTTATTTTTCAATATTCTATTTATTTGCAAATAAATGAATAGTATGCAATAATTGCATCACTGTACTGTAAAAAATTAAAACTTATCTTCTATGAGTAATAGGCCTCTTGAGTAATTTTTGTTATTAAGTAATTAATATCTTAAGTAATTTTACTTATGTAATTTTTAATAAAAATGTTAAATGTTATGTCTAATTTGTTTTGAATATATTTATTTAATTAATTTTAAATATAAGTGTCAGTAATTAAAATCATTGTAAGATTTTAATTACTGACAGATTATCAATCAATAATAATCTATAAATATGTCTCATCTTCTCTATCCTTGATCCCAAATGCACTTAACTTTTTAAATTTTATTTATGATGTAATTATTTTTTGCTATAAATATTTATATAAGATTATTTATTTTATTTACATACTTCATCTTCAAATTTCTGTTCTAATTCTTGATCTAACAACTTATGTATTGACTCAGTTATTTGTGTTGCCTAAGTTATAAATTAAAAAACTTTTTAAAAATTATGCCAATTAAAAGTCTGTGGCTTCTATTCAAAAACTGATATTTCACAAAAATTGAATTTTGAGATTTTTATAATTTGAATAGATATGGATGTTATCTGCTATGTACTAAAGATTTAATATGTAAATTTTATCGGGACAGTTTGTTTTTTGCTTTTTAAAAATATAAATCTTTAAAAGACAATACTGAAATTTTAAACTTATTCTTGTTCTTTTAAAAAATTGTTAACACTGACATATCTGCTTTGGAAAATAACCACAGTTATTATTATTATCTTACTTTACTTATTGTTTCACTGGCACACTTAACCAAATGAATTATTGGATAAATTGTTAGAATAATCATTGATAATGTAAATATTTGAGACCAGGGAGTACTATTCTTTTTGGATGAAAATGCCAAAACCACATTATAATGAACTGGCAAAATGTTTGATACAATTACTCTTGGTATTATGACAAGTAGTTGCATATTGTAAAATAAACAAATTTCCTTGAATGAAGTGTATGTTAATAGATGAATGTGATTAAGTATAGATATTTCTTTTGAACCAATCGGACACCATTGAATCCAATAAGTTCTCATCATTTTTTCTATGTTTGTTTCCAATATATAATTAACATAATTGAACCGTATTGCTAATTGTTTTAATAAAATATCTAATTGAAATACTTGTAGCCAAATCATTGGTACACAAGCAATTTCAACCAGATTTACCAATGGAAAATTTTGTTCAGTCAAAGCTAATTGATGAAATATTTCAAAACTAATTGTCAAAAATATAATTAATAAAATATTTGTGTAGCTTTTATAATTACTAACATTGTAATTAAAACTTATTTCTAAATGTTTTGATAAATTATCAATAATGCTAATATTATTAGTAAAACTTGAGTAGAGATTGTAATTAACAATTGAATTAATATAACATATTAACAACAATGATATATTTAACGTTGTGTGTAATATGCACCAAATTTTGTTATAATTAGTATATTCTGCTTTTAACAATATATATTTTAAATCTTCATAATAATAAATTAAAAGTAAAACTATAATCACTATACCAACTTTCTTAGATAAGTTATGATAGTCATAGCTTGGAAAAAGACCCAGTAAAGAACTTATGAAAAACACTGGTGATTTGTTCATAATCATTCTAGAGTAATACTGAGTACAAATTGTTTTTCTATTTTAATTTAAGAAATGCTTGAGGTATATAATATATTAATATTATGTATTAAGTTATTGTTTGTATTGTCAATATAATTCAAAATGACACTGATTACTGCAGGTATTTTGTTTACTAACACTTCAAGAATTCTTTACGGCGAGAAGTACTTTTTTTAATATTCCTACAAAACTTAAAAGCATTCAAATAAAATTAATTTAGTATATATTGAATGTAACATAATTTTAAACTTACTGGGTACTTTTTCTAAAGTTGTTATCGACCTATCTAACATATTTGTAAGAAAATAGATAAAAAATAATTATTTTAAACAAATAATAAAAAATATGAGTTTAATATAGTTTAAAACTCTGAAAATTATAAAATAATAACACAAAGTATTCGGTAGATCAAGTTATTGGATTTATTAAAAAATCGTGGACGACTGTATACATGTAAACTAATTGATATTTATAATTTAATTTTCTAGAAATAAATATTGATAGATATTTAAATAAATATAAAAGTAATGAAGTAAAAAAAGTATGAAGTTTTTCAAAATTTGAATGACTATTATTGTTATTGAAAAAAATTGACAAAAGTGTTTTGAAACTTGACCCAATGTATATGACTTCGATAATTATATACATTGACTAACTTAAAAATACGAGTTTGATACTCGTATTATTATTTCATAAGACGACTTTGAATTTATTATAATGTTTAATGTCAGTAATTTCTTTTCTCTTATGTTGTATATCATTATGTAATACGAAAAAATTACTCTGTCGACGTATTATTTACATATTTTGTCATGCATACGTGCTTCGTAACTTTCTAGACTATTTGGGATAATAGTAACCATCCTTTTATATTTTTACAAAATAAACACATTATACGGAGTGAGTCTTTTGACACTAGCCGCTCAATTTCTCTTAAAAAAATAAGTATTTTGAACATTTTTTTTCGTTTTTTGTAAAGTAAATATCGATATGTGCAACAAATAATTAATAACCCACTTTTTCTTACTCTTCAGGAGATCAAAAATAAAATTTATTATCCAATTACACTCTATATGTTTATCATTTTTCTAAGTTTAATTCCGATTCAAACAAAATTTTCGATATTTTGATGAAAGTTATTGTAAGAAGAGTAAAACCTAAACTTATAATCTCAAAGACCAATTTTTTGAGTTACTGCCTTATTCGTTGCGCATGGTGATATATATTTCCACTTGTTGTAAAATAATTTTCAGGTTCATCCCTTATATCTTATAGGATTGTGAAATTAATTTTTTTAAAGGTACATACATATTAAACTAGCTTATAAAATAGAAAATGAACTAATTATGAAAATGACTGATTGATAACAACTTTTGGATCAATATTTCAATATTAACAATTTAAAGTAATGACCGGAGGTTTATCATTAGTTATTTCTCGGTCGTACTCTTCTTCTCGTCTTGGTTTAAAAATGAGAATAATTTCCGAAATACTGATTTAAAAGTTGTTATCAATTATTAATTTTTTAAATGATATAATTTTCTATTTTATAAGTTGTTTTTAAATTTATAATTGGCACATTGCTAAACTTGGTCGTTAACACGTTTAAATATTCTTGACAAATTTCATTTATTCTAAATAATTTATAAACAGATTATAAATTTCGCCAAAAATTTTCTTACGTAATTTTGCGCTAAGTGTGACGAAATAGTAACTTAGTAAAACCATAGCGTTTATCAATGTCTATTTTTTAGCTTCCATGCGTAGCTGAGCAGGTATTTTTATTGTTGTCATGTTTTTGTTTTGTGTAAACGTAGTTATCGTCCAATAAGTCTATAAACCATATAATTTTCGGCAAAATGGACTATTTTGAAGTGTTTGGAATAGCAACGGAGTATTCAAAACTAAAAAAAATAAAAGCTTTTTTATGTACTATTAAATAGTAAATAGTAACTATTTGTAGGCCAGTCAACGAAAGAGTAATTTTGGCAAATGGCGGAAAAAATTCCATATCAAATTTCTTTTTTTTTTAAAGTTGAATTAAATATCAATTTAAGATAATTATTTTATTTTGTAATAAACATTGCGAATAATATAAAATTTGATCTATGAACGGTATCACAACAAAGAAGAAGGGGGAGTGAAAATAGATACACTTGTTTTAATTAATATAAATATATGAAAATATAATAAAGTTGTTCTGAAAATCAAATCTTAAAATGTAGAAGAGCCGGGGGTAGCTTACATACTAAAAGTAGCAAAGAATAATTATCAATTACTAAACAAAATAACAATTTTAAAATAATTATATGTTTAACATTCTTATTAGGCTAGTCAACAAAGGAAAAATAGCGGAAAAAAATCCCAACCAAATTTTTTTTTTTTTTTAAAGTTGAATTAAGATATGTATAATGACATACTAAGTCCTCATCGATTGGACTTGAGCTTTTTTTTTACAGCCTCGCAAAAGTTCAAAAATATGAGCTTTTTTCATTTTCTCAAAAAATATTAAACTTACAAAAAAAAGTTTCGTACAAAAGTTGTTTAAAAAACAATTTAAAAAAAAAAATGTATCTTATATTTTTTTCATTTTACGGTTACTTTTTATCATGTTATACTTACATTAGACAAAATGTTATAAATGCATATGTGTGTATGTGTGAGTTTATTTATTTATAGTATCATTGAAGTGTAGTGTATAATAACTTACAACCGATAGAGTAAGTAATTGATTTGATGCTATATTGTTTAAACCCAACTAAACGCTAAATTGTACACTCCCAAACAACAATTATATTATGTCAATTGCCACCGGAATTTCCGCTAATCTTTTTCTTTTTATTTGCCTTAATCCCAACTACTTGAGGTCGGCTACCCTCATCCTAAACTTCCACTTGACACGATCTCCCACATCTTCTACGCTCACATCAGCCGTCCTCATATCGCATTCAATAACATACTTCCATCTCTTTTTTGGTCTTCCTTTACCTCTTCTTCCTTCAACATTAATTTCTATAATTGTTCTTACAGCTTCCGATTCTTCTCTCCTCATAACATGACTAAATCATCTAAGTCTATTTTCCCTCATCTTATACACGATTGAAGCTACACTTATACTCCCTCTTATATGTTAGTTCCTTATTTTATCTTTTATAGTCACTCCACTCATCCAACTAAGGATTTTCATCTCTGCTACACTCATTCTCTACTCTACTTTCTTATCAACCACCCAACACTCTGAACCATACACCATAGCTAGTCTCACTATATTGTTGTAGAATTTAGCCTCATTGGAAATCTTTTATCGCATGAGACACCAGACGCTTCTCTCTACTTCAACCACCCGCACTTAATCCTGTGTCTTACATTCTCGTTAATACCATCGCTCTTTTGCACTATTGATCCTAAATACTTAAAACTTTCTACCTCCCTAATCACACTCTCGCCTAATGTCACTGATCTCCTCATTTCACCTACCTCATGTTCTCTTTTGTCAACCAAGTCAGAATTTCTGGTAATGATAAAATTAATTGTCATAAAGTGTCTAAAATTAGTCTTGTTCTAGTAAACTTAATGGTAGATAATAACTTTCATGATATAAATCTTAAAAGGTCAGATAAAGTTATAACTGTATCTTCAATAACTTCTATTGTTAAAATTAATAATGAAATAATTAAAGTAAACCCACTGCTACTATTTCAACTAATCGCTATTAAAAAAAAAAAACCAGACAGTGTGTATAATTGGGTGCACTATAGATCAGAGGTTCTCAAAGTCAAATGAATCACGGACCCCCATCTAAAGACTTACAATTTTAAAGACCTAACCCTGATATGTGCTCGCGGACCCCTGGGGGTCCGCGGACCACACTTTGAGAAACTCTGCTATAGATGATATGTGATAGTGATTAAAATCATTATCAAAAAACAACGCCCTGATGCAAATCTGTAGATAGTGTTTAATTTTAAAATTTTCATGGATTATTATAAAAGCTACATGATCTCCTATTTCCTTATTTATATCCTAAATACAAGTTATATGCATTACTAGTGCAAAGTATGTAATCAATGGAGGATTTCTCCACTACACCATTGACGTTTGTTGACCAATGTTCACATATAATAGAAAATTTAAGCCCTGTTTTTCGGCAACCACAATTTTTACCACCTCCAGCACCAGACTAAAGGCCGTTTTATGACAATTATCTTTATTATTAGCAGATATTCCGGTGGCAATTGACATAATATAATTGTTGTTTGGGAATCACAATTTAGCGTTTAGTTAGGTTTAAACAATATAGCGTAAAATCAATTATCTACTCTATCGGTTGCAACTTATTATACACTACACATCAATGATACTATAAATAAATAAACTCACACATACATACATATGCATTTATAACATTTTGTCTAATGTAAGTATAACATGATAAAAAGTAACCGTAAAATGAAAAAAATATAAGATACATTTTTTTTTTTAAATTGTTTTTTAAACAACTTTTGTACGAAACTTTTTTTTATAAGTTAAATATTTTTTGAGAAAATGAAAAAAGCTCATATTTTTAAACTTTTGTGAGGCTGTAAAAAAAAAGATCAAGTTCAATCGATGAGAACTTAGTATGTCATTATACATATCTTAATTCAACTTTAAAAATAAAAATTTTCCGCCATTTTTCCTTCGTTGACTGACCTATTGATTAAAAAGAGAATAATGTTTTGGCTGTAATTATTTTATGAGTAACTCGTCGTTAAAGTAAAAATTTCCGAAATTTTTTACTTTTGCCTTAGCATTTTTAAAAATTCACAAATTTCAATAGTTTTTCATCAGTAACACTAAAATTAATTAACTTTCTAATAACATGAGTTTTTATAAAAATTTAATCAATTTCTAAATACAAGTACTGTGTAAACATAGTAACATATGTACACAAAATTTTCAAATTTTGATATTGTTCTGGAGCGTCTGCGTTAAACCAAATTAAATCTTTTAAAATTTACTTTAAGATTAAAAAAAGAAAAACGTTATAATAACTTTTTTTCTTTAAGTAGTAAAAGGTGTCAATATCAAAATTTGTAAAATATCCTTTAATATTTTTTGTTTTCGGATCCCTACTATACTGTAATGGTATTTTTTTAAATTAACATTATTTTTAGGATAAGAATACGTATGGAGGATCGTTTATTTATCATCTTAATGAATCAACACCTCTAGTAGCTGCTGGTTTTGTTGTGGGGCTCGATTACTCTAATCCGTATTTAAGTCCTTTTAGAGAATTTCAACGATTTAAACATCACCCGCACGTGAAACCATTGTTTGAAGATGGAAAAAGGTGAAAATTGATTAAATTTTATAGTTTAAAAATCTTTTAATATATAGTGACTTTTTCTCAAAAAAAAAAAACTTGCAGCGAAATTACAAGCGAGTCACAAAGATATAACAAATCCAATAACTTTTAACCCAATTATAATTTTATTAAATTTTTATTAAGAGAAATTTCGTTAGTAAATAATATAACTTAATATTTCTACTACTAAATAGAGAATATATATATATTATATCAAAATTTAACATTAGTAAAATATTAATGTAGTTGTAAAATGTTGATGACCATAAAGGTTTTCTTAACAATAAATAACATAGGCTCAAGAAATAATTTTTTTTAAAATGAGTTAGTTACTATTTTATGGGTATAATATTTATCATTTATTATCTAGATTAATTTTTAATGGTTGTGGTATTTACTACATTATGTTTTATGTATTAATATTTTGTAATCATTTTAAGATAAATGTAGTTGTTTCTTTATTCTTAGATATTCATTAAATTACTAATATTTAGATATAAACTGTGATGTCTATTTTAAAGTTGTAAACACGTTGTTTCGTGTCAAATAACCATATCAATCAAATTGTGTTATACAAATATTTTATTTTTATAATAACGAAGATAGTTAAATTACCTTTTAATTATATTTACTAAAGAAAAATTTACTTTTGTATGGAAATTTTATGGTGTTAAGCTTTTTTAATCATAAAGGTTGAAATATTTAGCTATAATGAATACTTAGAAATTCAACTTTAGAAACAAACATTTTAATTTTTTCCCCNTAGCTATAATGAATACTTAGAAATTCAACTTTAGAAACAAACATTTTAATTTTTTCCCCCTAAAAGCATGAATGTATGTAATTGTGAGCTCCTGAAAACATGTCAAACTGAACGATATTTTAATTTATAAGATAGAAATTTTATTGTTGTTTATAAAAATTATTATTTTAAGTATATCCATAATAAATCGTTAAAATATTTTTGTTAGGATATTTCTCTATTTACCGTTTTTATTTACTTATAGGTGTGTATGAATATGTACCTAATGAAAGTGGAAATGGTGAGCGATTACAAATTAATGCACAAAACTGTATTCACTGTAAGACATGTGATATCAAAGATCCTACCCAAAATATCAATTGGGTTGTTCCTGAACCAGGCGGTGGTCCAGCTTACAATGGAATGTAAAAAATATATCACTGTACAATGTACAAACACATTGATGATTGGGTATGAAGTTTAATCAATACAGTTTTATCGTAAAATGCATCTATATTTTCAAAACGTATTACGAGTTTTAATTACTTTATTACCGTTTATTACTTTAATAACCGTCTGGGTTATTAGAAGTGTCCTAAATATAAAGAGCGTATAAATTTGAAAATTATTTTACATTAGCAACCGTTAGCTTTGTGTACTTTCATACTGCGTCACAATTATTATTTAAACAGTAAAAAACCTACTTGCTGAAAATTATATTTTTTATAAAACATCCATATTAATGAACAAAAAACACATTGAATTTTATTATAATTATTTATGTCACATTTTACAGAATATTTGTAATTTATTAATAAAAAGTAGCATGTACAAAAAATATTTTTATAAAAAATTACAGTGAAACATATTTCAGACAATCATCAAATATAATCTCAAAATTTACGAGTTATTAAATATACATAAAATTATTTTTCGATATTGTTGTGTCGAATTATAATTTTTATCAAGATGTACTTTATTTAATTGAGATAATATTGTTAGTTTACTATTATAAAAAAACTAAGTTCTTAAGTGATTTTATAAAAAATTTAGTCCAGAAATAACAAAATATAGTTACTTAAAGTCATAAATATTTTTTAATAATTATCCTTTGCTTATTACATTATATTTTGTTTACAAGGGCCGTTTTCTAAATAAGAAATTATTAAAATAACTGTATTAGTTCGAAAATGAATAACGAAAAAAAAAATCATAGTTTTATTTTTATGGGCTGATCTAAGGTTCATTGTGCTCCTGTTAGGAAATTTATATTAATTCACTTGATTATTTAAAAAAATACGTCCCGTGCATGTAAGGCTGTAGTATTATAAAATAATTTAGATAAATTCAAAAGATTGAACGTAAAATGGAACAGATTGGACTTGGGGAATAATAATATCATCAAGTTATTTCATATAAATAGCTAAATGAAGCCTAGCTAAGAACTTCAACCACGATGGTTTTTTACGGTTCTTATGCTAAAGGACGTAGTGGTCGGTAGCACGACTTCTAGGGAAATATCTGGCTACGATGGCAATGATAAATGTTTCGACAACTAATTGATAATTAAACTTAATAATATAAAAGTTATCATAACTCTAATAAATGTATAATATATTCTACATTTTTAAAGATATAGCTTAGAAAAGTCAAATTTTTATTTTAATTTTAAGATATTATTATTTTTTCAATTCCGTCATGACATTAATTATAATTTTTTATGTATAATCAATATCACTTAATGGAGAGGTAGATAGCATCCCTTATGATTAAAAATACCTATATAGTACAATTTGTTTATATTATTCATAAATAGTGCTGATTAAAATGAAGTAGGTTTAAGAAACAATATTTTGATTATTTAGTTATTTATTAAAATTTTCGGGATTTGAGTTATATTTTGTTTATTTAAATAACCAGTATCATGATTTTGTCGATAAAAAATAATTAAATATTTTTTAATATTAAGTAAACTTTTATTGGAGCTTAAATAAAAAACATATTTTTATCGAAAAAATCACGCATTATTTAAAGATTTAAGAGGCACATTTTTATCTATCTTATTTTTTATTTAAGTAAATAATATAATTATACTCTTACATTTGCACTCTAATCACTTACGTGGTAAATTTTAACAAACACCTATTAATAAGCATCAATTCTCAGTATAAAAGCCACAATTTAAGGTTATCATTTTTAATTTTAACAGTTTAAATTTAAGAAAGAACTATGTTAAAAATATATTTAGTATATGTCTTCATTGCATCAGCGGTAAAGTATAAACAATTTGTATTTAATTTTGTTATGATAAATTTTACGTATTATAGACTTAATAATATTTTATTAAAATTGTAGGTTGATGTTTGATAATTTAGGCAAATTATAATAGTAGGGTAATACAGGGACACTGATTTCGCTTCACCCACCTACCAACCGAATGGATGGTGGTCAAGAGGCGTTGTCTGGGGAGGACTCCCCAGACTCTCCTCCTAAACCAAGTCTTAAAGAAAAAGGGGTAATGAAACTTAACATAAACTAACCTAATGCAATGGGAGGGGTTAGGAATGAAACACGACGTAAGCTAACACAACTTGTCACACGCTTAAATGGATTATCTTGCGGAAAAATAAAAATGAATTTTCCGGGGTAGGTACGCGTTAATTCTTAAACGTGCGTATGGTGCGCGTCGAATCCGAGTGTTTGTTGTGTCGCACTGCCATACACAAAAATTGACTCCACAGACCTTCGAGTAGTTCACCGTATCGCATATGTTGCTACACGACCGTCGCCATCGCCGCCACCGCGGACAACGATAAACGCTGGGGTATATACAAGGTGGCCCACCACTCACTGACAACTTAAATAACTTTTGATCCTGTTAATATTTTTAGCTGATTTTTTTTTTAAATAATAGTTATACGTAAGGTCTATAGCTATATCTCAATAATTATTTTTTTTACATTTTATTAAAAATATTAATTATTTTTTAATTTTAAATAAAAAGTAAAAAAAAAATCTAAGATAGCTATTTTGTAGAGTAGAATTTAAGAAAAATTTTAGTAAAAAAATATCTTATTAATATTNAGATAGCTATTTTGTAGAGTAGAATTTAAGAAAAATTTTAATAAAAAAATATCTTATTAATATTCAGTAGTAAATATTCTGTAGCATTTTAAAGTTTGTGAAAATTTAAATTTTCATGTATTATTTTACGGTATTAAACATTGAAATTGTATAATTTACAACCTTGGCATTAATACCATGATAAGAAATTTGATAAGGCAATTATTGCTTATCACTCTCATTCAAAAGTATGTCATTTTCATGGAAAAAGTTACACACCTCCAAATTATAGTAATCACGAAAAGATAGTGTTTTCTTCTGTCCTTTTCTCAATACGTATTTCAATGTTTAATACCGTAAAATAATACATCTTTGATGCTGGATATATGATGACCTAAGCGTCTGGTAGGCAATGATAAACTTCATAGAAAACGTTGTTAGTTTAAGTTGGGATTCATCCCCACCTTACCCATTGCATTAGGTTAATTTATATCAAGTTTCATTACCCCCTCACTCTTTAGGACATGTTGAAGGAGGTCCCTGCAGCGTTAAAGTGGCAACGGCGTCCGCTACTTGACTTAAACTATTTCAATGTAATGCGTACGTTTAAACATACGTTTATTAGTTAACATGAGGTTTACCTTATCCTCCAGTAGATGGCACCGTAGGAGGAGAACAGCAATTTCGAATGGCTACTTCCCCCACCGCAGACATAAAGCACATGCTCACTAAAGTTTAATCCCGCCATTTTTAATGACCATAACACCCCACCTACACTCCAGACTACACCTTCAATTATCCCTACTATCATAAGACCACTCCTCCCCTTATCTCCACCTACATAAGCCTACGTCTTCTCCTTATCCCCTCCATCGTAATACTACATCCACCTCTTACCACCACTTACATTAGACCACGCCCTTTTTTTTTCTTCTACAACCGGTATTATTATGGGCCGCCCTGGAACTGCCGTGAGGCATTACTTCAGGGCGGCCCGCGCCATCATAATAATTCACACCAACACGTTGTGAATTAGCTCGAAATTAATCAAGAGCTGATTTGCAACATGGTGTGGCCCCCTCCCGTTAACCAGATGCCAAAGTGGGAACCGTTAGGGAGGACTGCCAAAATAACTCACAACACATAATATTAAACACGAAATACCTACGGCGCCGGCCTAAACCAGCGCCTTAGGTCCTCCTATACCGAGCGTTGCGGCTGCCTCTGTCTCAGGCGTTCAGCTTCCTCCTTCTTTGTCAAGATGGATTCGGCAAACGCCTGAGACCACGCCCTTTCCAACACTTTCAGTAGCCCACGCCAATCCCTCCCCACTACAAAGACGGTGGATGAGGTGGTGAGGCGAGGTCCTAGAATCCCCTATTTTACCCTACTTGTATGTATTTTATCATTAATAATACATTTTAGTTAACGCAAACAAGTCTGGATCCATTAGATGACTTGGATTCATACACTAATGAATTCACTGAATGCATGGAAAAAAATTCTATGGATTATTTAGGAGACGCACCTATAAGTAATTAATACATTTAAAATATAAAAATATATTTATTTTTATTTTACAGTAATTTTTAATATATTTAATGTATTTATACTTACACAACTGTTGATTAAAAACGTATGTTTTAATTTGTTAGAATAGTCCATAAGTTAAAAACGGTAGCACAGTGGGGTCGCAGCATAGTATGGACGTGGCATAGTTGGGACAAGTATAGATGATATCTGACAGTGATTAAAATCACAAAGAAACGCTTCGATGAAATCTGTAGATAGTGTTTAATTTTAAGAGATTGATAGATTATTTCAAAAGCAATCATAACTCTTATTCCCTTAATTTTATCCTGATTTATAATTATTATGTATTCATACATAATAATTATAGTAATTAATTTAGTATGAAATTGATATTCATAATGTTGTAATTTTTACGGTGATATTATAAAAATAAAAAGGAATTTATATACATTTACTTTTAACACGTATAAAAATTTAAAGGGATTGATGCAATACTTTTTAATAAAAAAATTTTGTTACTTATGAATAAATACACTAGACTACAAGGAATTTCATCAGAAACAAAAATGTACTTTTCTAAATCAACTTTTCGCGATGTTTTCAAATGTGCAATTAAACTTTTTAACACGCTTTTATTTTAACACGCTTTTATTAGTTTCACATGTATTTTGTATGTTGTTTGTATGTTGTAAGTTTGTAACTCCACGCGGCACGTGTTATTATGTCGCGTATGCCGTCGTCTATGACCTTGAGACTAGACCGTCGTAACGCATTCACCCCACTCCGCTCACCAGTCGGCGCCAACACTATTTTTTTCTGTATAATTTTGAGTAAACGCCGCCGTGCAAAGTCCAGCAAGTGCCGCACGGCCGACGACGTACCGCCGCTAATGATACCGTAGTATTCTTCCTGTTGTCAAAGTGGCCACGTCAATAAACCGATCTCCACTCGCGCACCGTCACCATCAACGCTGCTAACCTTTTGACGCCCGAGGATCACGCCGGACATCGCGTCGTCGACGCCAACGAAAGTGCCACGATATTATGCGAAGATTATATATTCTTACCATCGCCGCTAATATTAATATATATATATATATATATATTATTATTTATATATACGTATATGTTAATATTCATTTATATATCCCTACAGCCGACGCCGCTGCCGCCATATATGCCTCGCGCCCCGCCCGCCAACAAAACACAGCTATACCTCGTGCATGATACGTTTACGTACTTAAGTCGCTTTACATGTATATATATAT
>NW_026099576.1:4331610-4362881 GCF_025091365.1 Daktulosphaira vitifoliae | reverse complement strand
TACTTTTCTAAATAAACTTTTCGCGATGTTTTCAAATGTGCAATTAAACTTTTTTTATTACTTCTAAGTTTTAATATTATTACTTATTAATAAAAAATAAGTATTTACATATAAAAAAAAATAATGAAGAACAAAAAAAAAATTGTTTTAAATTAATACTGATTTTGATTATTAATATGTTAAAAATAATGAATATTTAATAATAATAAAATAATAACATATTTAACTAATTTTTTAATCGTTTAAAGTTGATTTTTGTGAATGTTTATAATAAAAAAAATTAATATATTTTACCATAACTTTTAGCTCAATTGGCAAGTTTGAAATTGACATCATTAAATATAAAATTTTACGAGAATTAAAAAAATTGTATCGTTAAGATTAATATGCAGTTAGGAAGTTATATAAATACTATTTATAGTAAATTTATCAGAATAGCTCAATATTTTTTTGCATTTTTATCGTTATAGATAACTTAAATAGAAGTTAATAGTAATAATTTCCTAGTAACTTTTGGTGTTTGAAAAGATTCTGCAATGGAAATATTCAGAACTTAATTAATTTTAATAACTAACTAAATGAACCAATCAAAACACAGTTGTTAAAAAGATTTACTCAATTGAGCGTATTATATAATTTGATTAGAATTGTAAAAATCCATTGTTAATTCAGGAGAAACTAACAATTATTTTTTTTATAAATGATTTATATAGCAACATGTTACCAACAAATTTGGAATATTATAGTCTAGTAGTAGCACACACAAATAGAGTAAAAAAATTATAAAATTACAAAGTAAAATGATTTAATTTTGTATTTGAACGTATCATACCAAACTTGATTCGTCAATAAATACTTTGAAAACATTAGAAATGAATGATTTTTATTGTCTGTATGGAGAACATGGCATAAGTAACTGTTTCATTGATAAATTAGAATTTTTTTTTAATATTTGAGGGTAATATCTTCAACTAGATACGAATTGTTGTCATTTGACGTATCGTTGATAAAAGTAGGTCAAGTTAGAGCATAGAAAATAAATGATAGTCACAAAAAAATATCTTCTGAACTTTGCATCGAAGCTAAAACTTAAAATATAGTAAAATAATTTTAATATGAATAAAAAAATTCTTCTCACGAGTGGCGAATACAGTGATGGGATCCTTAATCTTTATTGAAGTTATTGAATCTAAATGCAAAAAAAATCAAAGCCATATGCTGGTTGGAACCTTGTACCCCAAGCGTGTAAAACGTAAGTTTTACCAACTCGGCAACCGTACGTTGCTATCACCGACTGAAAAAATTGGCTATTTAAGCTAGTTCAAAAATCAAAGTTATTTTTCTCGACTTAAAAGAAGCAAACAAATTTAAATAAGTTTAACTTTCTATGCTATATTAATTATTATTTATATAATATTTATGAAAATCTGTACTACCCTTGAACGGTATTTTAAAATAAAATACAAAACCCAGAATTTTAACACAAAAATAGCAAATTTTTTAATATGGTAGTCATTTTTACGATGTACACAAATCCAAAGGTTAAATTTTTTTTTTTTTCAAATTAAAGTATATTACATTAGCTTTAATTTAATATAAATATAAAAGTGTCAGTCTTTCCGGAACATTTTCAAAAGTTAAGTTGAAAAGTTAATTTTTTGTAAAAAAGTTACCATTTGAAACCTTTCCTGTGGGCTTGTTTAGGATCAAATGTTCACGAAAATATATAAAATGATAGGTAAATATCTAAAGTATTTAAAAAAAAAAAAAATTATATTGATTCGGAAATTCTGGAACATTTTCAACAGTTAAGTTGAAAAAGTTAATTTTTTCTAAAAAAGTTGTCTTTTTAAATCACCCCCTGTGGGCAGATAAAGTGTCAAATTTACAAAAAAAATATATCAAATGATAGGTAAAGACATCAAGCATTTATAAAAAAAAAAATTTATATTGATATGTTCATTTTTGAAAAAGTTACGGCAGTTTTTAGTAAAAAAAATTGAAAAAATTTCGAAAATTAGAGATTTCTAAATTTATAATTTTTTTGAAGGTTTCCCCCATTCACGAGAAACGAGGAAATTTTTTTCAATTTTTGAGGGTAATGTCTTCGACTAGATACAATTTGTGATCTTTTGACGTATCATTGATAGAAATTGGTTCGGTGAGAGCTAAGAAAAAGTGGTAACAAACACAAAAAAAAATAAAAATAAAAATAAACACATCATAATAAAACCAATACCTTCTCAGCTTTCGCATCGAAGCTAAAATGTAAAATATAATATCAAGAATTTTTTCACATAAAGAGCATATTTTTGCATAGGGTAGTCATTTTCACCATGAAGAGAAATCCAGAGGTCAATTTTTTTTTTCAAATTAAAGTATATTACATTAGCTTTAATTTAAGGTATATATAAAAGTGTCAGTCTTTCCGGAACATTTTCAAAAGTTAAATTGAAAAGTTAATTTTTTGTAAAAAAGTCCCCATTTTGAAACCTTTCCTGTGGGCTTGTTTAGGGTCAAATGTTCACGAAAATATATAAAATGATAGGTAAATATCTAAAGTATTTAAAAAATTATATTGATTCGGTCATTTTTAAAAAAGTTATGGCAATTTTAAGTAAAAAAAATTAAAAAAATATCGAAATTTAGCGATTTTTAAATTTGTAATTTTTTGGTGAATTTCCCTTGTTTACGGCTAACGAGGGATTTTTTTTCAATTTTTGAGGGTAATTTCTTCAACGAGATACGATTTGTGATCTTTTGACATATTTTTCATCAAAATCGAGCGAGAGCTGAAATTGAGCGTATACACTGTATACTATACAGACACAAAAAAAAAAACACATCATAATAAAATTAATATCTTCTCAGCTTCGCATCGAAGCTAAAAATGATTAATTTAACTCGATTTGAAGGATTTTCATTGTTTATATTTTTGTAGAGCCATTTATATATTAACATTAATTTATGTGTCATTTTGTGTATCAGGTAATATGGTTGAACAATGGATGAATATTCCGGTTCAAGGATTATGTGTAGATGCAGTTAGTTCTGAATTATGTCCACTTTGTAAGAATCGAGATCATTGTTTTAAAACAATGGTCATATGTTCTTTGACCTTTTGTGGTAATTTAGAAAGATTAAGACCTATCTTTGAAGAAGTACGACAAGTTTTACAAAATATTATATAATTGTAAAATAAGTTTACATTAAAAAATAATGATTATCACATCATTTAAGACCTATACATGGTGGCCCACCACTCACTGACAACTTAAATAACTTTTGATCCAGTTAATATTTTTAGCTGATTTTTTTTTTAAATAATAGTTATACGTAAAGTCTATAGCTATATCTCAATAATTATTTTTTTTACATTTTATTATAAATATTAATTATTTTTTAATTTTAAATAAAATGTTAAAAAAAATCTAAGATAGCTATTTTGTAGAGTAGAATTTAAGAAAAATTTTAATAAAAAAATATCTTATTAATATTCAGTAGTAGATATTCTGTAGCATTTTAAAGTTTGTGAAAATTTAAATTTTCATGTATTATTTTACGGTATTAAACATTGAAATTGTATAATTTACAACCTTGGCATTAATACCATGATAAGAAATTTGATAAGGCAATTATTGCTTATCACTCTCATTCAAAAGTATGTCATTTTCATGGAAAAAGTTACACACCTCCAAATTATAGTAATCACGAAAAGATAGTGTTTTCTTCTGTCCTTTTCTCAATACGTATTCAATGTTTAATACCGTAAAATAATACATGAAAATTCAAATTTTCACAAACTCTAAAATGCTACAGAATATTTACTACTGAATATTATTAAGATATTTTTTTATTAAAATTTTTCTTAAATTCTACTCTACAAAATAGCTATCTTAGATTTTTTTTTAACATTTTATTTAAAATTAAAAAATAATTAATATTTTTAATAAAATGTAAAAAAAATAATTATTGAGATATAGCTATAGACTTTACGTATAACTATTATTTAAAAAAAAAATCAGCTAAAAATATTAACTGGATCAAAAGTTATTTAAGTTGTCAGTGAGTGGTGGGCTACCCTGTATATCCTAAACCTTTATTAATGAAATTTATTATGTGTACTATATATACATAATAACTAAATTATTCCAAAATGTAACTAACACCTTGTGCATGACATTAGTCTAAGGTAATGATAAAAATTTTATGAGAAAAAAAAATTCTTGTACGTTTTGATAAGTAACAAATTTTGATTATTGTAATTATAAATTGGTTTCAAAATCACATATTTTTAATAATGAAAAAAAAGTTGTAAGATTGTATTTTTAAACTAATTAATTGTGTAACCACTTTAAATTTCTTACAAATTTTTTTTTTAAACATTTAAATACAAAGCATTGTGTTTATGATTTAATAAACTCAATTAAATGTTTTTTTTACTTATTTATTTGAGTTATGTTTCTAGCTTACTAGGTAGAAAAAAATGTTTGATAGATCGAAACTACCTATGATTTTTCAATTATTGGATAACATTTAAAACTTTCTTATAAGCACATAATATACATTTGTTGATAATGTAATATTTACTTTTTATAGAATTGAGCTGATAATAATTGATTCAGTTATTTTTACTTTTATTATAAATTGATATAATTTATTTTGTTAATATTACAAAAATCACGTTTAACAATTTCTTAAGTTCTGATTTAAATCTCAAATTACTGTATATGAGTTGAACTAAAAGATAAATTAGTATTGAAATTGTTACGACTGTGGACTGTATTTTAACTTTTTACGAGAATAATATTACTTTGGTCGCTTAACTATAAATTAATAACACGAACTTTTTCTATATGTGCATAGTGAGGCATTTATTAGGAGACTGTTTTTTCTCCGCTGAGTAAAACCGATCGTCCGCTTATCACAATATAAAAAAAAAAAAAAAAATAATAATACTCATATAATAGAGCACGCCGTAACAGAAATAAACTAAAATCTTAAATTAATGATGCTTTTCAGTGACATAAAATTTATTTTATTGGCAAATTATTTAAAAATTATTGGTATTTATAATATTTGTAACAATAAAAAATTTTTATCTTTTTTATATGATAGCAAAAAGTTCTCATATAAAACCTGTTGCGGCGAATTATGTGGTTGCGTTCAACTTGCGGCCCGGATGGAACCGGTTGCGTGTAGTGGGTGGAGGTGCGATAGTATGTCGGTACCAAATTCGCCATATGGTGAGTCGTCGCCTTGTCTACCAGTCAACCATTGTAAGGTCCAGTTGATTAGACCTATCGTCGTCGCCACGTGTTTTTAACACGCTTATATTAGTTTCACTTGTATGTTGTTTGTTTGTTGTTGTTTGTAAGTTTGTAACTCCACGCGGCACGTGTTATTATGTCGCGTATCCCGTCGTGTATGACCTTGAGACTAAACTGTTGTAACGCATTCGCCCCACCCCGCTCACCATTCGTAGAGAACAATATTTTCCAACCCGTAGACGCGCGCTTATCATCAATTATATAGAGTGTTCAGTAAGTCAGGAAACGGGTTTCTATTGTTCTCATTGTTACAAACAATGAGAACAATAGAAACCCGTTTCCTGACTTACAGAACACTCTGTATATATATATATATAACAAATTTTTATTGTAATTGACACAGCCCCGCGTCGTTTTACGCCGCGGTGCAAAGTCCAGCAAGTGCCTCACGGCCGACGACGTCCCGCCGCTATACCGTAGTCTTCTTCCCATTGTCAAAATAACATCGTCAACAAACTGATCCGCACTCGCGCACCGTCGTCATCTACGCTGCTAACCTATTGACGCCCGAGAATCACGCCGGACATCGCGTCTTCGACGCCAGCAAAAGTGCCACGATATTATGCGAAGATTATATATTCCTACCGCCACCGCTAATATTAATAAATATATATTTATATTTATACGTATATACGTATATGTTAATATTCATTTATATATTCCTACAGCCGACGCCTCTGCCGCCGTTTATGCCTCGTGTATAATGTTCCCTCCGCCATGCCCGCCCACATAAACACGGCTATACCTCATGCATGATACGTTTACGTACTTAAGTCCCTTTAAATATATATATATTCTAATTACTATTAAAACTTATATATTAATACACTTTATTCTCATTAAGAGATATGTAGTGTATTCATTCCGATTACGGAGGATGATTCTCGTATCGTTATTTTTCGTCACTACCTCCACGTTACGCGCCTGCTGCTTTCCTTGGATGTGGTAGCCGTTTCTTAGACTCCCTCTCCGGAATCGAACCCTTATTTCCCGTTACCCGTTACAACCATGATATTGATATTAACTACTATCATAACATGAAACTAAAAAGTGAAAAATAAATATAGTTTAAAAAAACTAAAAAACACGCTTTTAAAGCACATCGAACTAAAAAGTTAAAAATAATTTTTAAAATTAACTTAAAACAATAATGAACGAAAAATACTAGTATTATTGTGAAAAAAAGCGTGGGTGCTTTATGCCATATTTTTTGTATATTGAGCGCCTGACGCTTTTTTTCACAATAATACTAGTATTTTTCGTTCATTATTGTTTTAAGTTAATTTTAAAAATTATTTTTAACTTTTTAGTTCGATGTGCTTTAAAAGCGTGTTTTTTAGTTTTTTTTTAAACTATATTTATTTGTTCCGCGACTTGCGGTAACGTCACATATATGTGAATACGGGGATTTACCGTGCGTATGATCAATATAATTGAGTTTTGTTTCATTCAAACGGTTGAAGTTGGTTGAGGAGAACAGTTATAATCCGATCATTAGTGTTCTGCCCAGGTCAGATTATTGAATTCTACAACACTTAAATCTTATATTTGTACTCATTTTATTTCAGTGTAATATTTATTTGTTATTATTAATGTAAGTGGGGACGCCCAACTATAAAGTTTACTGTTAATTACACTAATATTGTTATTATAGACAAATTCCTTTTGAGTTTCTTTATTTACTAAGTTTTTGGGGTTTCCTTTTATTCACGTCCTAAGTCAATCAGGCCAACCGATATTTAGGAACCTGTAGACGAACAAAACCTACAAATATTGTTGTGAGTTATTTGAAAATTTTAATACAAAAGAATCAAATTTAATTTTTTTTTTATTTAAGATAAGTTTTGAACAGTAGAGTTAAGAAATACATAAAATGATAAAAAAATGTTCGGGTTTTAGGATGAAAATTCATCCTTGGAGTAATTGAGAAACTTGAAAAATAATAACGTACTCATTTATACTGTTAAATTATGTAGTATAGATTGTAAATGTTCTGTATAAAATAAAATTTAAAAGGTGCAGTAGAGATATAGTAAAGTGAGATTTTTTAGATTATTAACGATTGATATCCAGTATATACTAAAACTACTGTCGTAAGTGGTAGGGAGAAACAATCACATTAATGGTATGGTGCGGTCTTCTGGACCACTCAATTTTGTTAATAATGTTTGTACCACAATTTCTCGTAAAAAAATCATTTAATTTGCAAAAATATTATCATTATAGTGTAAGCTTTTACTTGACTAACGTTTTTCGATTCACATTTAATTGGTTTTAAAAAATTAATCAATATTTTTAGAAATTTTAATATATTATGCAATTTTCTACCGAATCTTCAATAAGTTCTAAAACGTTTAAAATAAATTTTAATGATTATTATATTGTAGTAGGCATAATTTAGTTGTGTTTTTAATATGAAAGACAACATCAAATAGTTAAAGGGAAAATAAGTCTTTATTGAGAAACAATACAATTGTTAATAATGTGTGTGCGGTGATCGCATTTGCGAGTAGTGTACAATCCCCACAACTAATTTATATAATATTTATCGATACGTAACCTCTTTCCTTATAAAATTATAATACACTTATATTTTAAATAATTTCTAAAACATAAATGAATATTGAAATTTGATGAGAGAGTTGTAACGTGACAAAAGTATCTTGTTATTTTTTTTGTCTATTTGTATATATATATATATATATATATGTTTTGAGCCGAATGCGGACTGCGACGGCGTTTGTCAGTAATATTATTATGATAAGGTATTGTGATTTGTTTATGCGCGTGCGAGGTAGTCAGCTGTGTACTACTTCAGACCGGTTAATGGACGGCATTTGTGTGTACATTCACCCCTCTCCTTTCCTATCTTGAACGTCATTTGCACTGCTCACCGCATACATTGTCGCCTTATTTAAATTGTTCGTAGTAATTTCCGGCACTGGGTTTTAAGTTTTTTTTTTGACCCCTACTCCAAAGGCTAGCCGTGTTGTCGCCTACAGACTGCCGGGTCAAACGTCGGACGGATTGTCGGAAATTAGCCATCATCGGAACTGGTTGTCGCTAATTTTCGTCCGTAGCGTGAGTTTTTTTTTGTTTTTTGTTGTGTGCACTGCAATCATATATATATATTTTTTTTTTGTCGCGAGTGTCCGCTACTTTTTATAATGTAAATTCATTGTTTATTGGCGTCGGTTGAGCCTGCCTCATATTCTGTAGCCCTTCGGGGCTGGTAATGTATAAGTTTTGTATATAATGTTTTGAGCCAGTTATTTTTTAGTGCGCTGTGCCATAAGCACGTGTGGCGAATTTTTTTATATAGTTTTTTTTTGTAGGTGTCCTTATATTTTTTTTATTTAGGTCCCGCAACATGACAGGCGTGTACAAGACCACCTGTCATGTTATATATTTTTTTTTTTGTGACTTTTTATAGGTTTTATATCATACTTTATTGGGTGATGTATATATTATTGGTACAATGTGGTGACGTAGTGCATTTTATTCCGGGGTGTCCCAACGTCTTGCAAGCTAAGCCTAACTGCCAGAAACCAGTCGCTTACTTGGGACGTATACCCGCCGTGCTTAGCGGCAATGCTGCGATTAATAGCCGGCGGGTACCCGAAGACGTTCATCGTAGTCTCTAACAATAAAAGTGTAGGTGTAACTAATTTTTTTTATTAATATATTTTTTTTTCTCTCTTTCTTTGTTCCCTTTTAATTTATAGACGAGGTTTTTTGACCATTCGGTTTTTTGCCTCGTAGTAACTTAATTTTTTTTGTTTTTTTTTTTTGCTTAATAAAGTCCCCTTAATTTAACTTAACCATCATCTGTTTTTTCTTTTTTTTGCGTGTTCCATCTTCAATGGACTCGTGTATTTTTTTTCTCCTTTCAAAAATCTACTCCCCTAGTTTATAAGGTACGGGCAACGGCCTTGTATAAGGTCATCCCTCATTAATATGGTTATGTGACAACTGTCACGAGGTTTTGGTGTACATCTACTATCAACGACTCAACGGACATCAACTTGTTTATTAATTATATATTTTTTGTCAAATTGTTTTAATATAAAAAAGTTAATTTTTTTTAAAAAAAAATCCTACTGTGGTCCGACAATATACTGTCTCGCCCAGTAGGTTGGCGACCCTTTACTTATAATTTTGTAAAACGCCATGAAAGTTACAAATTTCTCGTTGCGGCCAATTAATTTGATTTTTATATATTTGTAACCTTTCAGAGTAAAGTTTAGCTTATAGTTTACTGTTTATAACCAGATAAGATATTCGTTCATATAGACAGAGCTGTTTACATAGTGTAAAATTATTTGTTGTCATTTGTAGTCGGATGGCGAGAAACGCTGAATAGGTTTTTTAAATCAAACGATCGAGGAGATTTATTGCAGAGCGGTACGGTTGATTCTATGTGGTCATTGTTGTCTATGTCAGTATTTTTACCTACGGGGACACCAAACACTTGTTTTTGTTTAATGGCCAAATTAACTTAGCTGGCTTCTCGTGTGTTGTTGTACGCGGTGTGTTTCTATGCATTAGCAAAAATTTGTTCAACTGGTGTTGAAGGTGAAATGGTGGAGAGACGTGTGTGGCACACAATAAGTTTTAACACCTTTTTGTTAATAATCGTAGGTGGCGTTGAGCCGTTTATTTAAATGGCGTGTTAACAAAATAATGATAACAACAAAAAAAGATGTTTAATAGAAAAACAAAGGTGAAAAAAAAGACTAAAATAAATCGACTTCTATACTGCGAGAAAAAGAAGGTAGTTAGTTGTTCGTAAAACGGACGACGAAACTATTCAATTGGTGTCTCGAGAATGCCTCGCTGGACGTATTATTGCGGTGGGTATTCGACGCTAGGCATTTATTGGACTTTACACCACGGCGATAACGCGTGTGTGTCACGGTTCGGTTTACAGTGGAGCGGTGGCTGAGAAGGAGATGACACGACCGCGGGGTGTCAAACGGGTGACAACGCCGTGACCGTGTCACTGTTTTACAGAGAACGAGCTTTTTTCATCGTTTAGTTATTTTTAAAATAATTATATAAGACATATGAATTAACATCAGAAATATTTAGAAGTCTGTAAAATATTGCCAATGGGGCCAGCGACGAGGCCAGCATCAACACCTCCTTTAGTGCTATTATAATAAGCAATTTTTTCAAGTTTTTAGATATCATCGTCAAACCCTCTTTGATTATGCATCGATGAAATTAATAATACTGCTTTATTTGGTATTGATAAAAGTGTAAGATCTTTTGTAAATCACTACTGAGTAGTGTCCTCTGTAGTTTTCTTTTTTGGATAGAAAAATTTGAGGTATTTACCGTTTATTTTTTTTTTTAATATCCCAACATATGTTAATTATCTCTTTTTAAAAAGTTCAACAAGTTCTATTAAACTGAACCAATTATCCGCAGTTACTTTACGGTTGGTTCCTTGTAATGGTTTTGTCAACCTTAAAATTGACTGTATAGGTTTAGGAATTTACATTCATTATTTATATTAGTACGTCAACAGACCTTTTAAATATTATTTATGGCATGATGGATGAAATAACATCTTATTATTTAATTATATCTTTTCCTATATGATAGTAAAAAGTGATGTATTTTCTCATATACAACCTACAAATATTGTCGTGACAAACTTGAAAATTTCAATACAAAAGAATCAAATTAAATTTTTTTTTTATTTAAGACAAGTTTTGAACAATAGAGTTAAGAAATACATAAAATGATAAAAAATTGTTCGGGTTTTGAGGATCAAAATTCATCCTCAGAATAATTGAGAAACTTTAAGCATAATAGCGCACTTTTTTATACTGTTAAATTATGTAGTATAGATCGTAAATGTTCTGAATAAAATAAAATTTAAAAAGTATAGTAGAGATATAGTAACATACAGTTGTGGGATTTTTTAGATAATTAATAATTGATATCCAATAAAGATTAAAATTAGTCATAAAACACTTTGATGCGTATTTGAAACACATTAAAAACATATTTAACACATCAACCAAAAATCACATGGTTTTTTATTTTAGAGGTTGATTACTTATAGAGAATAAGACGACACTGGAACGTTTTTTTTTTGTAACATATATTACATTTAACAAACTTAAATTTGAAATAATTTAGAATGATGTAAGAATATCGTACTATACAAAATATTACCAAACAGTCGATTAATTTTACCAAAACTTAAATAATTTCTTGCTTTAATGTTCAATAACTCTTAAAAATAAAAAATTCGTACAAATTTTTCATTTTTATAACATAAAATAATAATCTATATTTTAAAAGTTATTCTAACATTTTTTCAATTTAATTAGAGGCTATTTAATAGTGCTAAATATTTTTCAAACATTTAATTACGTTTAAATAAATATTTATAAGCCCAGAGATATACCATATTTTCTTTCGTGATTAATGTCGGGAAAAAGTAGTGTACCGATTACATAATGTTTTCTAATTTTCGTATTGTAATTAAGTTTAAAATATTAAAAACATTCATTTCAATCTTGTGATTGTATTTTTTGCCTGATTTGAAAAGTAAAAAAAAAATGTTAACTATAGTAGTTCACTTCTAGTACAGATTCAATGGCAAAAATTATGATCGGTTTAAATAAATAATAAAAGACGAAATAAACTCGTAAAATTAAAAAAATATCACATTATCCATGGGTTTTCTGGTTTTGGTCATTATGTAATTGTCTAAACTAAAATTAAACCACATCACGGGACACCAGTGAAATTTCAATACAATTTGATTGCTCATACTAAAGTGAAATTTTTTTCCAACTTTAAATCCATATTTCAGGGGAAATTTTATCACCTGAGGAGTGCATTAACTGGTGAAGCGAGTATATCGATACTAAATTTAAAAACTACGGAAGTAAATTACGATGTTGCATGGTAAATTATAAACAACTGATATGAAAATAAACGCGTTCTAATTGAAGCGCGCACAAAAGCAATTTTGATTTAGAGCCAGTTTATGGGGAATCGGCTGTGTAAATTAAATAAGTTCAATAATTCGTTAAAAGCATATATGCAAGCATTAAAATCGTTAGGCGAAGATCCAGAAAAATGGGGAGCTTTACTACTGCACGTAATTTGTAAAAAAATAGATATGGACTCTATACGTCAACGGGAGCAAGAAAATGATCACGATACAATTCCAACGGTTGAATCATTTATGTTGTGTTTGGATAAAAGATGCAAAGTATTGGAGTCGATTGAGTCAGCAAAAATCTTTTCTGGAAAAAATAGTATTGATTACATAAGTAATATATTTTCAAAAATTCACAATAAAAAAAGGGTAATTGCATTAGCAATTCATACAAAAATGCAATGCTATATGTGTAAAAAACCATACCCTATTTATAAATGTCCAGACTTTCTATCATGGCGCGTCCTCAGGTTGCGGATAGAGGAACGGTCTGCAGATATGCAGGTTAGCCGCGAAAATAGCAGTCCATTAATTTGGACTGACGAATAAGCGGTCGCGTACAGCGAGCCGCCCAAACGCTTGTTAAGCCTGTAGATATACAGGATAGCCGTGAAATAAGCCTTTAAGGACGAATAAGCGGTAGCGTTTAGGTGAGAACGGAGTTAAACGGCAATGCAACCAGTGAAGTTAGCCGCTCACTGGCCGGAGGGACTGGCTATGAGGGTAGCCCCCTCAAATCATATCACATTTATGAAAATGGAATCGAAAGGAGTAAATGTTACTGCATCAGGGGATTTGGATGTCCCAGTGCTGGCGGTTGGTGGGGGGCGTACCCACCAGGTGTCGTCATCAATCGAATACGCACCAAATGCAGGAGTGTTGAGGCAGGCTCCTGCAGCCAACCACGGGGTTGGTACTGCAACTGCAGGGAGTGGTGGTGACCAAGCCACTCCCACCNGCTACTGCGACTGCAGGGAGTGGTGGTGACCAAGCCACTCCCACCAGTGAAATAGCCGGGAGGTCATTGGCAACGGAATGTTTGGATTCTGGTACAATATTGACGACGGCCAACTCCCCAGATGCGTCTCCTAAAATCTCTCTATATTGGAGAGATTGCGGTGCGCATCAAAGGGTGGTTCGGCAAGGGTGGGACCTTCGGGTCCAACCATGGATGTGATTTGTGAGATGGAGGCGGTGGAGATGGGGGAGGACGATTCCTTGCGTCCCAAACGCAGGGAGATCTCCCTAACGAACAGCCCCTCCACCATCACATTGGAGGACACCCCGCTCTGCGTGGTTGCGCCCATGCCGGTGACTCCTCCGAAGGTCATGGCCAAGAAGCCCAAGATGGTGCCCCTGATGGCAGTTGACTTGTTTAATGCTGACGGGACACCAAAAAGGGTAATTGGTCGGACGAACGAGGTGTTGTCGGCTGGGCTGGATCTAGTCAGGGAGCAGGCGGACAGATCTCCGACGTGATTGAGGTGTATCTACCACACAGGCGGGTGGTGAAGATGGCTATGGCACTTATAGAGAGCGTAAGAGCCCTGGCCGATCTTCACCTGACTAGCACACCGGAGGGAAGATCACTTGCACCAACGTCGGAGAGCCGGGTGTGCCTCCAGGACAGTGCATCCCAGACGGACTACAGGTGGGACACTCACGGCCACCATCTAGGGCTGTCGGGGACACATCGTCCCCCCTCCAAGGTGTCAAGGTGGCAGCAACTGCGCTTCCGCTTGCCGCCGCCAACACTAAGAAGCGGAGGAAGAAGAAGAAGAAGGGGAAGAGGAGAGACGCTGCGTGTCCTACTGCGGCCATCGCAGCGCCCTTACCACTCAGCGGCGCAGCTCCCCCTTCTTCTTCAAGCACTCCTTCTTCAAGACACTCGCACGTGTCCAGTTGGTCGGTTCTCCCGCACAGGGAAAACCTCAACGACCACCGGTACATCGTGTACGAGTGTGGCTACGGAGGCCGTCCCCCCCGAATAGTGCCCCGCGAGCACTCTCCGGTGGGCGAGTGGGCTGGCGGGTCGGACCGGCCACGGACGTCGATGCATTCGAGACGGGCTTACTGCTCGCTCAATTGTCGGCGCCCGCAGTACCAGACCGACACGTCTCTGCGAACGAAGCGGTGGAAGAGTTGGACCGGAGGTTGGTCACAGCCTGCAACTTCGCCCTTCCGGCCAAACGACCGCCGTGGACTCGCAGACCGCCAGTCCACTGGTGGAACGCCAAGGTGGCGGCCAGGCGTGAGGAGTGCGTCAGGGTCAGGAGAACCATGACGCGCTCCAACCATTGGCCGCGGGACCCGAAATCCCCGGACCTGAGGAAGGCGCTCTGTTCCGCAAAGAGCTGAAGCTAGCCATCAGGCGGGCCAAAGCGAACTCGTGAAGTCGGTTGACCACGACCCGTGGGGGAAACCCTATCGGGTCGTTATGCGGAAGCTCCGCGGTCCACCGACTTCCGGTCAGCTGGAGGCGGAAGTGCTGGAAAGGGCGGTAGACATGCTCTTTCCGACACATCTGCCCCTGCCTCCCCCGGCGTTCGGGGACGACGTGTCGGTGGTGGAATTCACCAGCCAAGAGGTCGCTGACGCGGTGGCAAGTGTGCGGGGCCGGAACATAGCTCCCGGCCCTGACGGGATTCCAAACCGGGTGTGGGGGTTGGTCCACGACCTCGCCCCGGATTGGATACGCGTCGTTGCGAACCGCTGCCTCTCGGAGGGTGAATTCCCCACGAAGTGGAACAAGGCCAGGCTGATGCTCCTGAGAAAGGGTGCAAGCCCGAGGGTCTCCCCTCGTCGTACCGACCGCTTTGCATGTTAGACGACTTGGGGAAGATTCTCGAGCGGCTGCTTATCACCCGGATCGAAGCCCACCTGCCGACGTCTTGTGAGCGTGCATGACTCCACGATGTGGTTGATTTTCTGGATCTCCCCACACTCGCACAGTGGTGAATCGACCATGCCCCATTTATGCAGTAGGTAGTTGCACCTTCCCTTTTTTTTTTTAACACGACCGGCCTACATGCGGACCGCCCCGGAACTACCGTTAGGTATTGCCTCAGGGCGGCCCACGCCGTCTCTAAAACTCACACCACCACGTTGTGAATCAGCCCGAAATTAATCAAGAGCTGATTCACAACGTGGTGTGGCCTCCCCCGTTAGCCGGATCCCAAAAGTCGGGATCCGTTGCCCGGGTTGCACCACGTGGAGGTGGGGGCAGGACTTTGCGAAGGGGGCATAAAATAATTCACAAACATATAAGCACACTTATACCTAAGGCACCGGCCTAAACCAGCGCCTTAGGTCCTCCTGTACCGGGCGGCGCGGCTGCCGCTGCCTCAGGCGTTCGGCTTCCTCCTTCCTTTTCAGGACGGATTCCGCGAACGCCTGGACGAGCCTCCACGCCTCCCGGCTTCCCAACATGAGGTCCACCAAGGACCCGACGCGGATCGTGGACCCCAGACGGGACTCCAGCGAGTCCCGTTCCTGGGCCCACGCCTCGCACCGGAAGAGGGTGTGCAGAGCGTTGTCTGCCTCTCCCGGGCGATCCTGGCAGTGGTCGCACGTCGGCGCGGCTGCCCTCCGAATACCGTGAAGGTATTCGTTGAAGCAGCCGTGGCCGGACAACACTTGCGTGAGACGGTAAGACATCTCACCGTGTGTCCGGGCCACCCACCTCTCCAGGCGGTCGGGTCCTATGAGGGACCTGGTCCACTCGCCTCTCTTCGTTTCCTCCGAGAGGCGAGCCCGCCACCGGAGCATGGTGGTCCGCCGGAGCGCCAACCGGTCCTCGGGTTCGAGGGGTCGGTCGCGCTCTCGGCGGAGCTCATGTCCGGCGGCCCGTTCCGCGGCTAGCAGGTCGGCGGGCGGCAGTGACGACAGTATTCCCGCCGCCACTCCGGAGACCGTTCGGTAAGCCGACACGGTCCGGATCGCCGCCCGCCTGTTACTTTTGAATGGCAATTGTACCACGAATCTTCCATGTTCATTTCGCTGAACTGTTTGATCAAAATATTTCTTGCACACCTTTTCTTCTAACGTCCATGCATTTTTTTCTGTGTACTCGTCCAAGCGCCAAAATTTGGCCAATATATTTTCTAGTGATTGGTTAGAATTGTCATTCACAGTGANTAGTATCTTCAATTTATTTTTGACACTTTCCAAGTGTTGGTTGTATGTAAGGGTTCTATCGAATTTTACCCCTAGGTATTTAGGGCATTCTTCCGAAGCGATGTTTTGTCCGTCTATTTCTATGTGCAGTTCTCTGTTTGCTTCCCTATTATTGAGGTGGAAGGCCCTTGCCACAGACTTACTCGGGTTTAGTGTTAATTGCCACTTCTGGAAATATTTTTGTATTTTTATTAAATCGTTATTCAAAGTATTTTCTAACGCTGTGAAAGTCTTGGCTTGTGCTACTAGCGCCACATCGTCCGCATACATGAATTTTCTCGAAACAGTGTCGGTGATGTCAGTCGTATACACATTGAAGAGAATTGGATACAGTACAGATCCTTGCGGAAGCCCATTCTGAAGAAGTTTGTACCCGCTTACCTTACCATTAAGTGATACACGAAGTGTCCTGTTTGATAGTAGATTTTCCATTATTCTGATCGTCGTTCTACACTTTGTTATTTTCGTCAGTTTTAGTAGTAGCCCTCTCTTCCATACGGTGTCGTATGCTGATGAGAGGTCTAGAAAGACAGCACCAGACTTTTCTTGGCGTTGGAAACCATTTTCTATATGCGTTGCTAGTGCAAGGGTTTGGTCACAACAGTTTCTGTTTTTCCTAAAACCAGCTTGTTCTGTTGGTAAGGATGCTTCCACTAAAGGTTGTAAACGTGCTAAGATAAGTCTTTCAAAAAGTTTGTACATTGTTGACAAAAGGGATATTGGTCGGTAGTTTTTGGGATTGGTAGCTTCTTTATTTGGTTTCAGGATAGCTATCACTTTCGTTTCTCGCCATATTTTTGGGAGAGTATTCGTGTTTACTATATTGTTGGCCAGTTTTGCGATCCAGCTGATACTCTGGGGTCCAAGATTTTTGAGAAACTCTGGTAGAATTTCATCCGTTCCAGCTGCTTTTCTGTTTTTTACATTTTTTAGAGCGTTATAGACCTCTTCAACAGAGAAATCTGACATGAGTGCCGACTTTTCTTCGCATTTCCTTAACTCCTCTGCAAGTTCTTTTCTTACTTCTATTTTTCCGGTTTTTTGCGGTTTGATATTAGAAGTTTTGAAAAGAATATTCGCGATGTCATTGGCTGCAATACCTCCAACTTTCTTTGAAGGTTGCGCAGCGCCAAGCTTTCGCAAGAGAGACCAGCTTTTCCTGCTTGAGTGTGTGTAATCCATTTCTTCCATAGCAGCTATCCATCTATTTCTTCTTTCTTCGTCTAGTAGTNCATAGCAGCTATCCATCTATTTCTTTTTTCTTCGTCTAGTAGTGCCATTAACCGGTTTGTTGTTACCTCATTCCCAGATTGATCGTATTCATGTAATAATAAGTCGCACTCTTTGATCCAGCATGGTATGTAGTTTTGTCTATGTCCTCTAGGTATCGCTAGGGCAGCTGCTTTTTTTATTAGTTTCCTGAATCTTGAGTAGTTTTCTGGAGTAGGAGGAATTCGGTTTATATTCTCATCCATGTATTTGGTGTAAACCTCCCATCTCGCTTTTCGTAGGTTCCATCTGGGCATTTCAGGTTTATTGATCCTTGGAAAATTGACACCTATGTCTATAATCACTGGTTTATGTTGGCTTTTGGGGAATTTAGGTAGGATTTGTCGTGAGACTCTTAGAGGTTGGTCTTCCTTGTCTCTAGATACAAAACAAAGGTCAGGAGAGGTAGTTGTCCCCCATCGACCTGATTCGAAAGTACCACCCTGCTTAGCGTCATAAACCAGGTGTAGGCGGTGGAGCGCTGCCCATCGAGAGAGTGTCGCACCATCCTCGTTCTCACTTAGGTAACCCCACTCAGTGCTATGTGAGTTGAAGTCACCGATATAAATTGTAGTGTTTTGGTTGACTGAGAGTACTGAGTTGGACCACCTTTCTGGTGGAGGTTGTAAACATTGTATATTATAAGGTTTCCCACATATATACCAATCGAGTGTTCGTTTCCGGCGACAGGGTTTATTTGTTGTTCTTTAAAGTTCAGGTTTACATATGTTGCCAGTCCATGTTTGGCATGACCTTTGTAGTCAACCATATTGAAGCCAGGTACCCCCAGGAGTCTGGTCTTGTCACTCGGTACGTGGATCTCTTGAATTGTCAGTACATCTGCGTCTTTAAACATATTGCCAAAAATATCAGCCTTTGCCCTTGTCAAGCCTTCCACATTTAGGTGCACTAATCTTATTGTTCTTTGCGATTCTTTATTGTTTTTGTGTTTTTCGATGGTTGCATCAGGTTTTAAAATTTTGTTTTTTCTGTTTTTTGTTTTTGTAATTTTTTTGTAAGGAATTTTGTTATTTTTACTCTTTACGTAATTGCTATGCATGTCAGGCTAGCCCTGAAAAGGGCTGTTTGGGCCAATAGATCCAGGAGGTCCTAAAACGTTTGGATGTCGGTTTGATGTCGCTTCGTTTCGTGCCATTTTCACATATACTCATAGAACTATGTTCTTGGTTGTATCGCGTAACATTAGCACTACTCACAGGGGGGACCACGGGAAGGTACGACATCACCCCCCCCCGGATTTCACTCTGGGATCCGGCTAACGGGGGAGGCCACACCACGTTGTGAATCAGCTCTTGATTAATTTCGGGCTAATTCACAACGTGGTGATGTGAGTTTTAAAGACGGCGTGGGCCGCCTTGAAGTAATACCTAACGGTAGTTCCAGGGCGGTCCACAACCAAGCCGATCGGAGGAAAAAAAAAAAAAAGACTTTCTATCATTAAGTCTAGATAATCGAAAAATAAAAGTAAATAAATTAAAACTGTTTATTTGATTAAAAAATTATCATTTTGTTGATCAGTGCAAGTTAAGAAATGTATGAAGTATCAGGGGGAGCACAATTCGCTCTTGCACCAGTTAGGTGAGAATGAGAACACGAGTAGCAATGCACAGATCAATATGCATACTGTAAACATAGGTAAAAAACAAACATTATTAGCAACAGCGATAGTGAGAGTTATGAACACTACGGGAAACTATATAGATGGACGTGCATTACTTGATAGTGGTTCTCAGAACAATCGATGTATTAATTGGAGCCGGTACATATTGGGACTCAATGTGTGTTGGTAAATTTAAAACATATCAAGATGGACCGTAAAAAACTTGTTTAGGTTGGGTAGTTGTCGGGGAAGTTCCGGATAAGTGTGAGAGCAATTAGGTTACCTGTATGTTGATTATGGAAAGTAAAGAAAGATTATTCGAAAACAAAATTGAGGCTTTTTGGGAGATTGAAGAGCTTGACACAAAAGAAGAAACATTGTGCATGGAGCATTTTAATAAAAATACTACGCGTAATAATAATGGTAGATTCATTGAAACATTACCGTTTAAAGATAATGGTTAATTAGGTTATTCATACTACTCCACTTTACGGCAATTTTTATCATTGGAAAACCGATTAATTAAAGATAATAGCTTATATGATAAGTATAAATTATTTATGGGAGAGTATGAAGAGCTCGGGTACATGAAAGTATAGGTAGCGTTAATAAAGGTAAAGACGAAATCGAGCCAAATATTATTATTTGCCGCATTCATATGTACTAAATGATAATAGTCACAGCACTCGTTTTCATGTTGTATTCAACGGTACGTCAAAGACTAGTAATGGCTTATCGCTGAATTGTATTTTAATGAACGGTCCAAAAATACCTACTTGATCTACTAAATATTGTTGTACGTTTCCGTACACAAAAATATGCATTTTCAGCTGATATTTTAAAAATGTATAGACAAGTATTATTACATGTGGATGATCAGAATTATCAACGTATATTATGGCGTTCAAATCAATCAGATGAAATAAATATTTATAAATTGTGTACTGTGACATATGGACTCGTACCATCCGGTTTTTTAGCTATTAGTTGTATTAACCGCATATCTGAAGAGGTCAATGATTCACAGTTAAAAGAAGTATTAAAAAATGATTTTTGTGTAGACGATTGTTTAACAGGAGCAAATAGTTTGGGTGAGGCTTTATGTTTACATGATAAATTGATTGAATGTTTGAAAAAATACGGATTTGAACTATCTAAATGGGCTTCAAATAACGTTAGGTTATTACCCAATCAGAAGGATAATGAAGATATGATTACGGCAATTTTTAAAGAAAATATTAAAACATTAGGGTTGTACTGGCAGCTAACATGTCCTTGTTTTTGCGTTCCGAAATACTAACAAAATAAGGTACGAATTAAACTATTACATAAGAAAATACTTATGTATAGTAGAATATGTACGAGTAGACCGGTAATATACGGTCAGTACAAAATAATAATGTAGCCCAGCAGGGTAGCTTGGTTAATACTTATAGTTATTTCACACCATAACTATTACAATACTTGTCTTGTATTTTTATAAAAATTTTATAGGACTCAATATTTGAGAAATTCTAACAATGATGACGTTAAAGTTTTATTTTATAAAATGAATAAATTCCGATTTTTTATTCAAAAGATAAAAATTAAAGTCAAGATCTCAACGTGGTTTTGTTTATAGCTTTCAGATAAAGCTTAGAAGTTATTAATATTACTTGATGTGTTTATTTAAAATTGTTTGTGCCTGTCACCACTCTTTCTCAGCTCTTAGGTGTTTTCCTTTCATTAGGTATATATTTTTTTGAAAATTTATACTTTACCTGCCCACAGATGGGATTAAATATAGCAACTTTTGCATGAAAAGTTAAAATGTTCTGGAAATATTGCTTTCAATAAAGATAAATTAAATAAAAGTTTATATAATATGTTCGGTTTATCATGATTTTTTATGATACGGGCAACATTGGTGGCAATTATCTTTCAGACTGTTGTTCAGTTTGCTCGGTACCGTACTGTTGTACACTTACCGTCCGCAAATAGTTTGTATAATCTTAATGGAGCTTAACTTATAATCGAATTATGATACATCTATTTTGTAATTTTATACAGTCCAAATCGAAGTCTAATACAATATCTATCTAATAAATATAATAAAAGGAAGAGAGCTACTATATCCAAAAAAATGTTTTAGCTAAATTACAATTTCAATTTCTACTGAAATTACAATTAACAAATAAAGGTCAGTATAATCGTAAATTGTTGCCTTTTTTATGATTCGTTTGTAATATGAAATCATAAATTATAAATATAAATCACATTAAAAATAATTTATTTGTTTAATAGAAGACATAGAACTTTATTTGAGAACTGCAATATTTTTTTTTTTAATGTGAATTCATGCTGTATTTGGCATAGTTCAGAAATCCTTATAAAAGTAAAGTACAATCTCACATCGAAATGTTTTTTTTTATTACAGAGTGATCGGTTTATAATAAACCCGCCGACTGCTATCAAAATAAATACAATATTGAAAAAACAATTTTGATTTCTTTTAGATAATTATAATTAGTGATTTATCAGCCAGTAATTACTTACTCTCCCTTAAAACTTAATGATGTGTTAATTTTTTTTCTTTATTTATCAACATACATATTTAATTAAATCATAAAATAGTAAATAATCTAATTAAGAAAATGACTGGATGATAACAACTTTTGGACTAGTATTGTAGAAGTTATTATCAATGTAAAGTTTTGACTGGAGGTGAGGAGTGTTTGCTGCTATTTTTATCGTGATAACTAGTGAACTAGTCATATTCCGGCCGTACTCATCGTTCCGTTTAGGTATAAAAATGAGAATAACATCCAAAGTAGTGGTCTAAAAGTTGTTATCGACCAATTATTTTTTTTAAAAAGATAATTTTCTATTTTATTAGTTAATTAAATTAATGATTGTCACCATTTAAAAAAATAAAGTTGACACATCTATACGTTATAAGGGATGATTTTAAAAGTAATAAATAGCTAACTTAATCAAGAAATATATGTAACTAAAAACCCCACATTTTCTTTTTAATATTGTATTTATTTTGAGAGTAATCAAATGATTTATGATAAATCTATCACCCTTTATTGATGTCACTGTGTCCCCATCGACTCTACTGGACCCTTTTTAGACTTTGGTATATTCGCTATTGCACAGATGTTTTCTTATTAAAAAAAAATCTTTAGTTTTAAGTGATTAACAAATATATTTTAAAATGTGTTTAATAATATTTAGTTTTGTATATTGTTTATTTGAATTTATAAATTTTTTGAAAAAAAAAAATTATATTAAAATTGAGAATATAATGCTTCGACTCTTGAGCAGGAGAGTAATAAAAAATATTGATTATCTTCCTCAAAATAAATGTCACCATTAATAAGTTTTAAATTTAGCGTTTTTAAATTAAATTTTGCCGGATCGAAAATTCGCTCCCAAAAAAATCGACCACATTTGGGTAGAAATTCTTCGCAATCTTTAACAATTTTGACTTTTGCTACACTTAAAAAATGTTCGTTATAACATACTTTTTCGACTGTTACTTTGATAAAATAATCCATGGCTTTTTTTTTGTCCTCTACTAATAGAAGGATGCATGACAAATCATCCAATGTACCGTCTAGAAGTACTTTTGAAATTTCATGTATCACAGAAAATATTAAAATTATTCAAAAATTATTACAGCATTTTATTTGTTATTATGTATTGAACAATATAATAATCTTATAACAATTGAATAATACGTTTTTTGAAATGTGCAATAATATAGTATAAAACAAAAAATGTATACAAATAGTGTAATGTGATTTTTTAAGAAATTTATGAAAAATTGGCCTTAAAAATTTCTTAAAAAAAGATCCTCTATTTCAAAAATAGCTTCCACTTTAAAAGAAATACTAAAATAGCCCTGCTCCCATTATTATCTTCTAGATCTGCACTAGATCTTAATTTCTATAAACGATAAAATTTAATAATGTAAATAATTTTCTTTTAGCTTTAACAGTTCATTGAGGACCATTGTGACTCCCTACAAAGAGGAATCGTTAATAAATAAATAATTATTATTTTATAATATATTCAGAGGCGATATTAGAATTTATTTTAAAAAGGAAATACTGATTTCATTTAGCATTTTTCTTATGACTTTTTTTTTAGTCAACACATTTTTAATGAAAATTGACAATGAAACAACTACGTGACGTTAAAAATGTGTGTATAAAAAATCCTTCTTTTTATTTTTACTCTTCACTTAAAATTTCAAAAAAAAATATAATACACTTCCGATTTGGTACAAAAATGCAGATTCAGTATTTTAGGTAAGACTCACCCCCATTTATTACCCCTCTATAATGATGTATTTGAATTTATAACAACTATTTAGAAATTTAGGTTTTTTTATACCCTTTATTACATTATAATGCTAATATCATTATGGTTAACTCTTTTTAATTGTCATACCTTTATAAATATCATGATTCCTCAAAGTTGTATCAAAATCCATACATCGAAAGAATTGAATTTTGGCTTCAAATATGAAAAATTTGCTTTCATTGACTGTATATGCAAAAGATATCTAGATAAAATATTTTATCTAAATAAAAGTTTTACTAAGAATTAAACAAGAAAAATCTAAACTGTTGTTATATTTAGGTAGGAGAAGGGAAAAATTCCAAAAAAAAATGTGAAACAAATATACTCGTACATTTTCTTAAATCTTGTAACCTAATATTTATCTAATTTTTAACTTTAATATATATTATAATTTTGAGTATACTTAAATATTAAGTTTAGACATTATTGCAATAAATTCATTGTTATAGTGACATTTTTTACCCGTTGTAAAAATTTAATGCATAGTGCTACGCTTAGGCGTAATTCAACTTTAAATAATTTAGTTATAACAAGTTAAGTATAAAAATTATGGATGTTTTTATTATACATGGCACTAAAGCCGTCAGTTTTTTTTTTATGCATAGGTAGGATTGCAAAATGTTTTAAGCATAAAAAATTTTTTTTTAGTAATATTTTAAGTTTTTCATTATATGATAAAATTTTTAATTATGGTTATATAATTTTATTATAATCTTTTTATTCGAAAGATTATAATATAATGTGATTTTATATAATAAGGTGCATTGTAATGCTTGTAAAATCTTTTTATGTTACATATCAGTCAAAACAGGAATTTAAAATTTAAAAGATATAAAAAGAAACCACATTTATTTACTACAAACTTTTAACAAAAAATAACCAATAAACAATTAAGTTACACGACCCAAGTAGTAGCGGTTAGTATAAAGTACGCCTCTTCTGCCTTTATGATTATATCTTTACTTTAGTTTAGTGTTCGCAATAATTACTGCTTTCTAGAATGACATTGATTGTACGCTATACCACTAGATAAGTTTATCTATTATTCATTTCATATCCTTCTGAATTTAATATATTGATCTTTCAACGGTGTTTGTAACTGTATTAATGTACTGTTATCAACCGTGATCAAAGATTTATATTTTAAATTTCCATTTATAAAGTTAGTTAATCTTATATCGTGATCATAACCTTCGTGTAATCAATCGTGATCAAGATAACTAGCTTCTCCTCTTATCCCTTTAATCTTTGCTACTGTGCTCGTAACAAGACGTTACCAACTGTGATCCAAAGAGTTATACTTAACTCTTTATTTAATATAGTTACTTCCTAAAGTAATACTGATATGATAGGTAATAAATATTCATATATTTGATATTTTTGTTTTCTTTTTAAATAAAACGAAATAAGCTAATTATTTGAGGAAAATGTGCTGTGCTTACATATTATTGGCAATTTCCAGTTAAGTAATTTAAACCTAGATACAGTATGTAAGTAAAAACGTTTCAATTACTACCTTTATCAGTTATAAGGGATGAACATAAAAAGTATTTAAGCACTCACCTACGCGGCATTCGTCATAGAATTTAGATTAGTAAATATTTTTAATATTTGATATATTAAAATATGTAACAATATGTTATGTTAATATTTAAAAAAATACAGTTAGTACTTTTATAATGGATAAGAGGAGTTTGATCTTAAATATATTTAACTACATAAAAGTCAAGAAATAAATAATACTAAACAAAATCAAAATTATAAGATTAGGAGACATTTAGTGGTGAATGTCAAATCATTTACTTTGTATATATGCTACTTTGTTATAATATATTTAAGAAACATATAATACGAAATAATATACAGAGTAATTTTTTTATTATGAACCACATATTCAATTAAAAAATAAAAATAAAATTGATAATTTTTATTAATTAAATTGTTCATGATAAAAAAATCACTCTATAAAATATATTAAAATACTAATGAGATATATCATAATACTATTACTAAGGTATAATCTAAAAATAATAATCCGAATAATTTAAAAATAACAGAATCCACAGTTTTATATTTCCAAGAATTGAAAATTTTTCAATGCCAATTTCTAATAATTATTTAAACAAATATTACATATTACTACAAAATTCATTATTAAATTCTGTTAATAATTTAGGAACAAAAAATTTTCCTCGTAAATGGGGATATAAATACTTCTACGGCCCCTCTGCTAGTCGTATAAGGCTACACGTCTAGTCGACCGCTGGTAAAAAATGTTGTTAAAAACTATGAAAATTCTTAAACAGAACTTAAGTCCCGTATCGGATATACGCTTAGAAAACAGGTCAAGTGGAAGTAGTTTAGGATAAGGATGGCCGATCCCAAGTAGTTGAGATGAAGACGAGAAAAAAAGGTGAAGAAAATTTAGAGATAAAATATAATTATTGTGAAACATTGAATATTATAAACATTATTATAATGAGTTTCTATAATCATATTATTTGAATCAATTGCATAATAATAGAATTTACAAAGATTGATTATGATCCATTGAATACAATTATTTGATTGCTTTCGAGTAAATTGAATACCCATCAGTTTTCTTTTTAGGACTCGAACTGTCTAGAATATCTCCAATAAAATACGAAATAACAAAATACACTCGTGTTAAATGTCAAAAATGTAGTTTAAGAAAATTAAAAAAACACGCTTTTAAAGCACATCGATTATCAAAGTTAAAAAAATTTTTTTAAATAATTATGAACAAAAAATACTAGTATTATTGTAATAAAAGCGTCGGGCGCTCAATATACGATAAATATGGCACAAAGGACCCACGCTTTTATCACAATAATACTAGTTTTTTTTTTGTTCATAATTATTTTAAACAATTTTTTTAACTTTTTAGTTCGATGTGCTTTAAAAGCGTGTTTTTTTAATTTTTTTAAACTATATTTATTTTTTACTTTTTAGTTTCATGTTATGATAGTAGTTACTATCAATATCTTGGTTGTTACGGATAACGGGAAATCAGAGTTCGATTCCGGAGAGGGAGTCAGAGAAACGGCTACCACATCCAAGGACTGCAACAGGCGCGCAAATTACTCACTCCCGGAATGTGGAGGTAGTGACAAAAAATGACAGTACGGAAATCATCCCTCGTAATCGGAATGAATACTTTATAACTCTTAATTAGAATAAAGCGTGTTAATATATAAATTTTATTAGTAATTAGAATATATATATGTACAAGTAAAGCGACTTAAGTACGTAAACGTATCATGCACTAGCCGTGTTTTGTGGGCGGGCGGGTGGGTCGGACTAACGTTATACCTGAGGTATAAACGGCGGTAGGAATATATACGTAGGCCGTATGGCACGCGAATGGTATTGTCAGTCAAAATAAAAATTTGTTTATACATATATATAATATTGATGACAAGCACGCGTGTACGGGTACGATAACCAAAAATAAATGTATATAGGAATAGTGTTGCCGTCGTGTGGTGAGCGAGGCGTGGGGTGAGGTAAATGAGTTATGACAGTCTAGTCTCAAGGCCATAGACGACGGAATATGCGAAAACGCGTGACGCGTGGAGAGTTACAAACATATATACATACAGGTGAAACTAATATAAGTGTGTTAAAAAAATTAAAGATCGTGCATGGAAAAATTATAATTTTAAAATAATTATGTTTGAAATTCTGTAAATAATGATCAATGGAAAATGTAAAATTATCAAAAAAAAAAAAAATATGGAATGTATCGTGATTTCTCAAAATATTATGTATGTAATACTTTGTTACGTAGTTGACCCCATTTTTAATCAATTAATACAGTTTAAGTGAAAGCTTACACTCCTAAAAGTTTAACTTGGAAGAGTGCTCCTGAAATTATGTAATTGGATTTAAGTAATAGATATTATAACTTACTAAGGTTATGAAGAAAATTGCTCTATTCATTTTTAAATATTAAAAAGATAGAATCATATAATGTGTAAAATTAATTATGTGTTATAGCAATATTTAACTATTCTTAACTAAAATTAATTAAGATTTTTCAGATAAATTACTTTGAAAAAAAAAATTATATCAGAGCTTCTAAACAAACGCATTTATTCCCAACGTGTAATTACTTTATTATTTAAAGAGTTGTGTAGTCTGGTGTATTAAAAAAATATTATACAATAATATAATAAATTATAAGAAAAAATTACTTAGCAAACTTCTCGTACAATGTATTATACAAAGTGATTAGTTTAAAGCTAGCTACTTTATTTAAAAATAATGTACCTACGTGTCAGAAAATCATTTGTATAAGCTAGCTAAATATGTATGTTAACATTAAAAAAAAAAAGTTGACATCTTTTTAATGTATGAGGAATGAATTAAAAAAGTAATTAATAGCTGATAAATTATTAAATATATATAACTGAAATAGACCAAAAATATTATTCTTAACATAATTTATTATTTTAGAGGAATCGGTTTGCTAGTGATAAAAGAATCACTCTGTATATGGTAATATTTAAAATTTAATAACTAAATTGTTTCATCAATTCTTACCTACTTAATTATATTTACAGTTATATATTTATTACAATAAAATAAATATACAAATTAATTTATTACATTATATTTTTATCAATGATGTCACGAAATATTTATTGGCTCTATTTGAGTGCGTTTCTTACACAAAATTGATAGAAAATATAGGATAATAAATAATGACAAATTTTCTGTTCTACAATATTTTTAGGTAAATTTTATATGGAATTGCTACGCAATTTTAAAATCTAAACATTTATTTTTTTTTAATTTCTATAATATAATTTGGTAATGAGTTATGTAAATTTTGAAGCTATTCCTTGAACAAGCTTTAACTTAAAATAATTTAGAATAATGTCAGTATTCTGTTACAATGCAAAATATTACAAAATTTACCCCTTTTTCGAAAATAATATAATTTTTGACTTTATGAACTCCTAGAAATCGAGATTACGGATAATGTAGGGTTTTTAAGAAGGTGGAATTTTAGAACTTAAAAAAAATTGAAAAGAAAAAAATATGATTTGATTTTTAAGCCCCTCTTATATACATTTTATAATATGTCCAGAAAATGATTATAGTATGTAAAATATTTTAATAAATAAAAATGATAATGTATTTCATTTTCAGTAGCTTGTTATGGAATTTTAGTTATAAAATGAAAAACCATTTTAAAAACAATTTTGAATGCGTATTAATTTTAACACATTAACTTAATTTAAACTAAAAATTGCAAAAATATGTAAATATAATGCTGTTGTAATAGAACATCTCATAAATTTATTATAAATATATGTTTGGAATATGCACGTGCACATAAATCTATACACGTTTAAAATGCTATATTTTACTTTGACATTGTTGGTGTTCTTACTTTATTTTTTGTAACTCATCAAATATATTATTTTAGGTCCTTTAATAGATTTTTATGAAATCACAAAAGTAGAAAAATTTTTTATAATGTTGTACAGTTATAATGTTAAGTTAAAAAAATAAAATTAGGCCATAAATCTAGAGATAATCAAAATTCATTTTTATGTAAAAAAAAGATTTTTTGTAGTCTGTATTACTATAACTTATTTAGGTATTAGATTAAAAGTATCGCTTCTTGTGAATATTTACGCTAAATATAATGAAATTTAAACATAACTCATGTAATTTCTAATATATTAAGACTTTTTTATTATCACCAATTTATTTTCAAAATAAATTCTTGTATACATCATATAAAGAGGGGAACAATCCCTACTGCTCCCAACTTTTTATACAATTAGAATTTTACCATAAATTTTTAAAAATAATTTATGCAAGATTTTCCAACAAAAAAAATTTATTGAGATACAAAAATTTTAATACAGCATATGGGTATGCAATAAAATATTTGTAAATTAATCGTTACTTATCCTAAAATCGTTAATGACCCATTACATTTTTTTGTAAAAAGAGCTATAAATAAAATAATGTAAAAAAATTAAAAAAGAAAGCTTTTATAAAATCACAATTACGTAAAAAGTCGAAAAGAACTTAAAACGTATAGATTCATTTTTAAATTCATTTTTCTTCAACACATACTCATGTCTATAATTAAAAAGATTGTAATTATAGTATAAAAGAATGCGATGTAAAACGTTATAATCATTTAGTAAAGTTATACACTTATGCATATATGCACTTTTACAGAGGTTCAGTATATAAGGAAATAGAAGTTGATGTTGTTTTTTGAATAAACCAACAATTCCTTTTAAAAATTAAACAATAACTACAGATTCATATCTGTACATTTTTACAGTAACTCAATTTTTCTAACCTATTGCGACGTAGAATTTTAAATCGTTTCATCTTAATATGTATTAGTGTACAACATTTACATTCAATAGTATTTTATAGAATTCTCTTAAAAAAAAAAAAAAAATTTTTCTGGTTTTAAAAGTTATAATTTATTTACGGTAAATTAATAAGTTCCCTGTACATTTTTTATTTAAAGTTTTTATTGTTGACAGCTCAAAACTTTTTCTTCTCGTGAGTTAAATATATCACCTAGATCATCTACAAAATAATTCATAGGTCGAAAATAGAATTCATGAATACCCAATAAATCCTGCAAAAAAAGCTTGACACATTTATTTATTTGCATTTTACTACTGTTAAGGTAACGGTCTTCAAACTTTATTTGCGATTGATCAATTTTAAATATATTATAAAATATTCCATTTTGTACATAATTTTTGGCTTGTTCTTTGTTTTCTGATTTTAATATTAAACATATATATTTTGACATATCTTGAATCAAATCTAAATTCAGGCAATAATAATATTAATCAAAAATATTGAATACAAAAAAAAACTCGTATTAATTTATCTAAATTAATATCAAAAAAATACAATGTTTAAAAATAACTTTAAGATAGGTGTTTATACAAATGTACATTTTCCCATTACCGTGCACCAATCGTTATCAGCTGAGCTACCATTACACAGCACACACAATAAAATTTACTATAGCTAAGATTGATCTAATTAAATATATTTCTTAAAATATTAATTTCGAAATCACGATATGTGTATATATATATATATATAATAACAATATTAATATCGTATTGAATTATCGGTATCGTTGCACATCTCTAGTAAATACTATGCCATGCTAAATTTTTTACTTCAATATATTTAATTTATGTGTTATAATCTCTGGTTACGTCATTGTTAGTGAAATTTTTAAAAAATATTGAGGTTTACTGGAATTGGTTATTCGTTTGGAACCTAATAAAATATTATTATTAATATTAGTTTACCGTCATATACATCGTTTTTTCGTAAATATGAATTTTTGTTCAAACATTTACTTAGCTTTTTACGTTTATCAAATAATGTATTAATATTCATTTCCTCTTTTGTTAGATCAACCTAAATTACAACATTATTATAAAATATGTATGAATCAGGTTTCTCAAAGAGTTATTTCCAGTGCTCGAATTGGGGGGGGGGGGCGCAGGGGGACGTAGCT
>NW_026099576.1:4310506-4331536 GCF_025091365.1 Daktulosphaira vitifoliae | reverse complement strand
AATTGGTTATTCATTTGGAACCTAATAAAATATTATTATTAATATTACTTTACCTTCATATACATCGTATGATCGCAAATGAAAATTTTCGTACAAACATTTACTTAGCTTTGAACGTTTATCAAATAATGTATCAATATCCATTTCCTCTTTAGTTAGATCAACCTAAATTACAACATTATTATAAAATATGTATGAATCAGGTTTCTCAAAGAGTTATTTCCAAATTATAGTTATGATTAACGTTTATTCATTCATAAAAAATATAAGTACCATATTTAAAATGTTTTTAAATTTAAGAATTAAAATGTAATATTCTCGAGTACTGTCTTTTTAAATAACATCGAAATATTAAAATATCAGAACAAAAAATAAAATCACTTATAATTTTTAAAAGAATAATAGTTTTATATAAATAAGTCTAAGTAATTTAAACATAAAAGTATTTATAAAGATTTTTTAATTACATCTATATATATCTATATATATATGTAAATAGTTAGAAGTTTGCATTTAATACTTTGAAGTATTATGAAATTGTATAATCAAAAATAGTTGTCATCATGAGTTTGGGTCGTTTCTATTGAAATACTGGTATTACAATTGATTTTTGTGTTAAAATATTAATAAAAATATTTAAGAATTATTATTTAAATTATTGAAAGAAACCTAGTAGACATATAGAAAATGAAAATTTTGAAAATTGAAATGACAAAAACTTTAAAATTATTATTAATAGAAATTTTGACACTCATGTTTAATTTATATTTTGGAAAATTTGTTTTATAATTTTTCTCAATAATTTTGTGCCAATTCATTCATTTTCTGAATATTTGGAAGTATTAATTTAACCCTAATCTCATTCAGAATTATTTTTTATTTATTTTTTTTAACCTTTTGTGAAATTAACATTTTGAATCAAAAGCATGAGGTTCAAAGTCCATAATAAAACATATTTAATAATTACTTTTTCTTCACATCTCTGTAATAATTTGCCTTCTTTATTTGTTATATTACCACGTCTATTCAATAATATTTCATCGTAGTCATAATTAGCATAATTTATTATTATATCATAAAATGTGTNTTCAATAATATTTCATCGTAGTCATAATTAGCATAATTTATTATTATATCATAAAATGTGTGACTACATTCATTCATCAAAGGTGCGCATTCTTCATAATTAATGTTACTAAGTGTATTTTTACAGACAACATTGATTATTTCTAATCTTGTTAATGTTATAGCTTCTTGGTTTCTCTCCATTTTAAGAAGTAAGCATGATAATTTTTCCAAATTAGCTTTTAATACTACAAAATTGTAAAATTAAATTTATTAATAATTGAATATAAATCCTAATACGCACCATGAGTAATACTATTACAATAGTTTTTAAGTAAAAAAGCAATAGATGGTATTTTATTAATATATGAAATATTGTAATTGGGTATTTATTCTATTATTAAACATAAAATTATGTATACAATTATTACTTTCTTTTTCAATTGAAATTTTATACAACGCCATGCACTTTTCTAATGCCAATTTTGATTGTTTTAAACTACATTTTTCGTTGTTATCATCAGCATATGTTTGAATAATCTGAAAATTTTTAGAATGTTTAAATTTACAATGGCGGCTTTCCTAGATTAGTACCACGTCGTGCCTTTCGTAGAGTTTTATCAATTTCAATGAGCTAGCCTATGTAAGTTTTCCCGTCGTTTCTGGCACAAGCAGTAGCTTTTAGAGAGAACGTTATGCATGATTGGATTTGAATAATTTAAATTTCAAATCTTATTATGAAATGCAAACTATTTTCCATTATACTTATTACAATTTTAAACATTATCATAAATTAATTATGCCTTAGAATTATAGNCATTATCATAAATTTATTAATGCCTTAGAATTATAGTTTCTATATAAGAATAAAGAAATAAATATTTATTAATTTTTTCGATAGTGTAGAAATGTACTGTTTTGTTTAATTTTACTTTAAATATTTATAATTTTATGGTACTATTTATAAATAAATGATTTGTATTAATTAATTATACGTAACTAATGTAAATATTAATTCATTTGGCCAATAACCTCACCAATGAAGGTCATTTAATATAATAAAAAAAATTAAGAAATTATTTGACTAATATAAGCAAAAACATTATTAAAAAAAAAAATCAATAAACTTCTCATACTTGGTAATCAATCAAGAATTTAAATTACAAATATAATTGTAATTTTGTATTAATGGTTGTAATATATTCATAATTTTATTTTTGTATATTATTACCAGTATTAATGTGAATATGTTGAATAACCAATACATAGTTGACACGTATCTGGAATTTAAAATTAAGCTGGAACTATTTAAATCAGTTAGTATACTATATATTTTAAACTAAAAGTGTATATATTATTAAAGAATTGTTTCATTTAATACTTAAATTTAAGTAAAAATAACTTGTAACAAATAAGTAAATTTAATATTGTGAAAGAATAATACTTAAAACTGAATATTGTTGACTTTGCCTATCAAATATAATGTTAAAATTTTTTTGTATGATCATAAAAAATTTACTCAGTTGTAATAATATGTTTTTTGATTTATGAATAAAGTACTTTTTCGGTTCATACCTAATGCTTTGTAAGGACGTCAACTTAATTTATTTCATGGACAACATACATATTTTTTTTTAATATTGTATTTATTTTGAGAGTAATCAAGTGGATTAGATAAACCGATCATTCTGTTTTTCATTCGATTATATATGACCTTTGCATTTCAATTTTTTTTTTCATTTCAATTTATAGAACATGTTTCAGAACGTCTACATAGTTCGTTACTATATCAAATAAAAAGTTAGTTTGTATAAATTGCCATTCTTAAACAGAAATTTAACAGATTCGCATTGAACCGTTTTTATTATAATGATGTTAATCACTGTTAGATATCATCTATACTTGTCCCAATTATGTCACGTCTTCACTTAGCTGGTTATTTTATATTGTAAATAGTTGAGGTTATATTAAAATAGATCATTCTGTATTGGTTATAGTAATAGATATGAATGTGTAATAATAAATTTGTAATAATATATAATATTGATATTATAATATTTGAGTCAATTTGATATCTTTTAGAAGGATATATAATAAATCGAGAAGCAGTGGCGCTTACAAGTATCCCAACCAGAGAAGTGAGAGNAATAAATCGAGAAGCAGTGGCGCCTACAAGTATCCCAACCAGAGAAGTGAGAGAAACACTATGAGCCAAGAGAGGGCGTAACTAGTATTTTATCAATTTTCAAACCAATGGTTTTATTAGTGAAGTGATTTTATGGGATCAAAAAAATTTTTAAATATTAAAGGAAAACAATTAGGTTTAAATTGAACAATAACACGGTCGAGGTTTCACCGTCAGTCTATGATTGACAAGATTACCGACAAGTATAATTTCTGGATAACACGTGTGTTATTTAGAATTGATCTTAATAAGCATAGTTTTCAAATATCAGTGTTTTATTTTATTGAATTTAATTTATTAAACTTGCCGATTAGAATTGCTATTGATTAGAGTGATAATTAATTCGTAATTTATATTCGTATTTTTTTCCAATCACAACCACGAAAATTAGTCTCAAAATGTTTGTTTTATAAATTAAATGGAGAATAACAATCGAACTGTCATTTTAGTCTTTTCAGGCGTTTACTATTAACACCACATTTAAATATGACCAAATAACACCATAGAAATATGTACAATTCGTTAATGGCTAGTTAACGAACAAAGATTCGATTATGGTAACTAACGACCAAAACAGTTGTTAGTTTTTTTTGTGTCTGTTACCACTTTTTCTCAGCTCTCATTGGACCGATTTCTTTCAACAATACGTCAAAAGATCACAAATCGTATCTAGTAGAAGACATTACCCTCAAAAATAGAAATAATTTCTATCGTTACCCATAAATGGGGGAAATCTCCAAAAAAATTACAAATTTAAAAATCGTTAATTTCCAACATTTTTTCAATATTTTTGATTTAACACTACCATAACTTTTTTAAAAATAATCAAATCAATACAATTTTTTTTTTAGATGCTTGATGTCTTTACCTATTATTTGATATATTTTTTTTATAAATCTGACTTTTTACCTGCCACAGGGGGGATTCAAAATTACAACTTTTTTACAAAAAATTTACTTTTTCAACTTAAATTTTGATAGTGTTCCGGAAAGTCTGACACTTTTATATATATCTTAAATTAAAGCTAATGTAATGTACTTTATTATGGAAAAAAAAATTTCAGACTTTATTTGGTCTTCATGGTGAAAATGGCTACCGAATGCTATTATTGTATGAAAATTCTCGATTTTATTTTTTTTCATTTTTAACATTATAATTCTATAACTTATTGAAAAGTGTATGAATCAATACAATTTTTTTATGAGAAATAATATTTTTTAATAATCCCTTTTTCATTCGACATACTATATCTGAATCAAGATATTAATAAGGAACTAGCAGATTATGTAGCTTTTGGAATAATACACCAATTTTTTAAAATTAAACACTATCTAAAGTTTTGCATCGAAGCGTTTCTTTTTGATAGTGATTTAAATCATTGTCAGATATATTATACTTGACCCATCTATGCCACGTCACCACTGAGCTGCGACCCCCCTGTGCTGGGTTTTTTATAGATTAAGTGAGCAAATAGTATCAAATACTATTAATTTAGAAATTAACATTATTAATCGCTAAAACGCAAATACTATAATTTCTTAACAATTTACTTCTTATATTTTAATAAGCTAATAGTATTAATTGTTTAAATATGATATTCTATAACTGATTATATGGTTATTTCACCAATCAAAGCAACAGTTTTCGTACTTTATTGGTTTCTTTAGTCCATAATAACTTTTTTTGTGGACACATATTAAATTTTAATTCTCATTGTTAATATTTAAAACTGTTGAGTTGATAAATTATTTATAATTATAATGGCATTTAATATTCGCTTTTATAAAAGACGAATTTTTATTTATTAATCTACTGATCATTTCAAGTAAGTCTGCGTAATTAACTCGACAAGATTTATAATAAGTATTATAACATGAGATAAAAAATATAAAGAAAAAATTATTATTGAATAAATATCTAACGCTTAACTTATTTCAATAATCAGTTGTATAAATAAAGTCTAAAATGTGTACTTACTATATAGTAAATACTTCAATATTTTATAGTGAAAATATTGTAATTGTATTCTACTGTAAAGTTGATTTAATAGACTAAATATGTCACAGAATATACAACTTAAAATGTGTTAATTTATTGTGTTTTTAAATAATTTGTATTTTTTATTTGCAAAAATTTATACATTTTTTTGAAGGGAGTTAATAAAATTTTAATTCGATTATAATTATTATTTCTATTGAAATATTTTGGTTAAGAGTTTCTAAAAGTAACATTTGATGATCACAAAGATTTTAGTGTTCCATTGTTTGTGTTCACGCTCCCCTCGATCCTTCCAAAACTACAACATCGTTTACTTTATTGTGATTTTTTCTATTAAATATTATGTATCAAATGCATATGTATTTTCATCATTATATAATTATGAAATATTTTAATATTTCTGTACAGCCTATTTATATTTTAAAAGTGTTTTATATATTGATTGTTGACTTTATGGCAAAACAGAGTTTTCAGATTTTTTGGGCAAAATTCATACTTAAAATGATGACGTATATTAAGTATTATTGGAATAAAAAAACCTTGAAATAATGAAGTAGTAAAAATCTATTGTTAGTTGTACAAAAATAGTGTATTCTCTTCTTCCTCTTGAATAATTTGGTGAAATCGAGATACGCAAATTTGTAATGAAGACGAAAAATGACTTTAAGACTTTAAATATACTGTATAAATAACAGTCATTCATAAAATTTTCGTTTCAGTTGTACTTTACAATGAAGTAAATATTTCAAACTGATAGATATTTAAAGAAATAATTAGTACTAAATCGTATACAAATTAATTATTGTTATAATATAATTTATGATAGGGATATAGTATATCTCTTAATATAAAAATACCTGCATGAAATAAAACTATGATTTAATTTAGAAAACTAAATTTAAATCCAATGAAACATACGAAAATAAAATAAATATTAAAAAATAAAATTGATGATAAAATAAAAATAAAATGTTTAATCGAAAAAATACATTATATTTGCATGAATTCATCTTTACTAAATTTTTATTATTTAAGTTAATAATTTATTTATATATTTTTGATATTATACAAAATAATTTATATGCAATAACAGAGTAATTTTTTAACGCTAGCCTCTCGATGCTATTTCATAGCATCGAGAGGCTAGGGTTAAAATTTCATAAAAAGTATAATTATTGTATAAATTTTAAACAATAATTATATAAATAAAACTATTTTTGATAGTTTTTAGTTTTATATATTTATTATCAGTTATTGTAATTGTTATTGTTTTAACGATTCATTCCGTTTACTTCATATAGATGTAAAAATACTTTTTAGCTTCGATGCGAAGCTGAGAAGGTATTAATTTTACCATGATGTGTTTATTTTTTTTTTTGTGACTGCCACTACTTTTTCTCAGCTCTCACTGGACCGATTTATTTTAACAATACGTCAAGAGATCACAAATCGTATCTAATTGAAGACATTCTCTTAAAAATTTAAAAATTTTCCCCCGTTCTTCTATAACTTTTTCAAAAATCAACAAATCAACATAATTTTTTTTAAAACTAAAACCTTAGATATTTTCCTTTCGTTTGATAAAATTTTTTTTAAAATTTAACACTTAATCTGCTCATGGGGGGGATTTAAAATTGCAATTTTTTTACAAAAACTAACTTTTTCAACTAAACTTTTGAAAATGTTCCGGAAATACTGCGTCCTTTAAACACATATCATATTAAAGCTTCTTTTGTGTACTATAAAATGAAAAAAAAATTTGTCCCGACACCTTATCTTCTATGTGCAAATGGCTGTCGAAATTAAAAAAAATATATGTTTGCGATAAAAATCACCTTCTATCGGAATATTTTTTGTACTTAAAACTCCCATAACCTTTTCAAAAATTAACAAATCAAAGTAATATTTTTTTATATTGAAACCTTAGATATTTTCCTTTCATTTAATATCATTTTTTTTTTGAAAATCTAACACTTATTCTGCTCATTGGGGGGATTTAAAATAGCAACTTTTTTTACAAAAACTAAATTTTTAACTTGACTTTTGAAAATGTTCCGGAAATACTGCGTCCTTTAAATATATATCAAATTAAAACTTATGTCATGTTCTATAGAATTAAAAAAAAAAAATAAATAATCAAATAAAAGGGTAGTAACATAAGATATTAGTAAAATATTAATATTTTGATACATATATATATATATAATGTTCAGTAAGTAAAGAAACTGGTTTCTATTGTTCTCATTGTAACAATTTACCTGTTTCCTTACTTATTGAACATGCTGTATTTTTAAATAGTTATACTATTATAAAATGTGAAATTAGGTATATTTACACAAGAAAAGCATATTTTTGAAAGCCATTATAGTAAAGGGAAGTGCGAAGCAAGTAGATCCTTGGAACAATGAATTTCTTTAATTTTAAAATAATAGTACTGTTTGCTAATTTTTTATGTTAGTAATTTTAAGTATATTAATTACATAATGACAAATTTTTCAAAAATAATTTAAATGAAAACATATTTGATTTTATTTACGCTTTTATCTTTTTTCCCCGAACAATATATATATATATATATATATATATATATACATATATATTGTTGTTGTTTTAAAGCGTAAGTTTTAATTTGAGTATTAATATAAAAATAAATTAAAATTTATTGTAATAGCTTACGAAAAACATCATGAATAAAAACCCAACACAGTGGGGTCGCGGCATAGTGAGGACGTTGCATAGTTAGGTTCAGTATAGATTTATTCTGACAGTGATTAAAATCACTATCATAAGAAACGCTTCGATGCAAATCAGTAGATAGTGTTTAATTCTAAGAAATTGGTGGATAATTACAAAAGCTACATTATCTGCTAGTTTCTTATTAATACCCTGATTAAGATAAAGTATGTCGAATGAAAAAGGGATTATTAAAAAATATTATTTCTCATAAAAAAATTGTGTTGATTCGTACACTTTTCAATGAGTTATAGCATTATAAAGTTAAAAATGTAACCAACCCAACCCAACATCAACTCCTATTTCCTTAATTATATCCAGATTAGTAATTAGTTTAATTATATATTATATAATTTTTATAATTAATTATTTTCAAATTATTATTGATTTTTAATATGTTAAAAGTAATCATTTTGAACCTACTTCTTTTTGTTCTTTAAAGTGAAAGTTTTAATAAAAAAAAAATTAATTAATTAACATAACTTTTAATTCAACTTGCAAGTTTGAAATAGATATTATTAAATAGATAAAAATGAAATTGGTAGATTATTTCAAAAACAACAATAACACTTATTCCCTTAATTTTACCCCCGATTTATAATTATAATATATGAAACATAATAATTACAGTAATTAAATTGAGTATGAAAGTGGTATTCAATAATATAATATTGTAATTTTTACGGAGATATTATAAAAATAAAAAGGAGTTGTATATTCATATACTTTTAATGCGTATACAAATTTAAAGGAATTTATGCAATACTTTTTAATAAAAAAATTTTGTTACTTATGAATAAATACACTGAACAAAAGGAACTTTCATCAGAAAAAATATATACTTTTCTAAATAAACTTTTCGCGATGTTTTCAAATGTGCAATTAAACTTTTTCTATTACTTCTAAGTTTTAATATTATTACTTATTATTAAAAAATAAGTATTTACATATAAAAAAAAATAATTAAGAACNAAATAAAAAAAAAATAATTAAGAACAAAAAAAATTGTATTAAATTAATACTGATTTTGATTTTTAATATGTTATAGGTAATATTATTTTACTATGTGGTTCTTTTTGTGGCTACAATTCATTTTGCCAACCCTCACTAGACCTACTTTTTTCAACGATACGTCAAATGATTACAATTCGTATTAAGTTTAAGTTATTACTCTTAAAAATCGAAAAAATATTCTTTATTCAAATAAAAAGTAGCATAACCCTACAAACAATTAAAATCATTAATTTCTAATATTCTTAAAGTATTTATTTTCGAATTAGATTTGATATGATAATAGTATTCAACTACAATAGTAAATAATTTTACTTTGTAATTTATCAATTTTTTAAATCTATTTGTGTGTTTTTCTACCAGTCTATAATATTCAAATTTTTTTTGTAACATGTTGCTATATAAATCATAAATTTAAAAAAAAATGATTTTTAGTTTCACCTGATTTTTACAATTATAATCAAATATTATAATACGCTCAATGGAGTAAATCATTTTAACTACTTTTTTTTATTGGTTCTTTTAAAGTAAATCAAAATTAATTAAGTTCTAAATATTTCCATTGTAGAATCTTTTTACACACCAAAAGTTAATTAGAAATGATTACTATGATTTCTATTTAAGTGATCTATTACAATAAAAATGTAAAAAAAATCGAATTTTTCTAATAAATGTACTGTAATAGTAATTATAAAATTTCCTTATTGCATATTAATCTTAACAATTTAATTTTTTTCTATTTAATAATGTCAATTTCAAACTTGCAAATTGAGCTAAAAGTTATGGTAATAACTTCATTTTTTTTTAATTAAAACTTTCACTTTGAAGGACAAAAAAAAGAAGGTTCAAAATGATTTCTTTTAACATATTAAAAATCAAAATCAATAATAATTTGAAAACAATTAATTAAAAAAATTATATAATATATAATTAAACTAATTACTAATCTGGGTTTAATTAAGGAAATAGAAGTTGATGTTGCTTTTGTCCATAAATTTTTGAGAATTTTTTAAACCTTTATCTACAGATTTGCATCGAAGCGTTTTTTATGATAGTGATTTTAATCACTGTCAGAATAAATCTATACTGGACCTAACTATGCAACGTCCCCACTATGCTGCGACACCACTGTGCTGGGTTTTTTCTTTAAATATAAAGTAGTGATGAGGCGCGGGTTTGACAATATTTACCATTAGATAAAGATATTATTTTACCATTAAACATTTCTCAGCCTCATTTCTCCTCCCACGTAGGTGTAAAAATGTTAACAACTATTGAAGTACTGTTCCAAAAGTTGTTATAGAACAATTATTTTTTAAATTAGATAATTTTGATTTGATAATAATTATTTATAATTTTATTTTATTTTATTAAAAAAAAAGTTGACACCCTAATAAGATATGAGGAATGAATTAAAGAAGTAATTAATAATATAAATATTAATATATGAAACTAAAAAGTTCGAAAAATAATTTCTTATATAATCTATTATTATAAAAGAAATAGAGTGGTATTAAAGATATACCTTTGTATATTTATGAAATTTATATTTATGCAATAGAATACAAAAATGTTTATTAAGTCATTATGGTTGGAATTGTAACATTTTTTGGTAAACTAATATTGTAGCATAAATAGAAAACATAATTTTTAAATATTCTACATTGTTTTTTAAAATTTTTGTCATTTAACGAATTAAAAAAACTATCAAATAATACTATCATCATCTATTAAAGGTAATGCCTTGTCATTGAAGCAACTCCACTCTGCTGCAAAATTCTTCAGTGAAACAAAAGACGCACAGACCATAAGAATGATAAAATACATTTGGCACTTGTATGATATCAGCAAGCTAAAATTTAAATTTTCTAAACATTTAAAAAAAAGAAAAAATTTATTTTTTAATACATGCTGTATATAAAAATTGTTTATTAACAAATAAAATACAAATTGTCAAATATTTCTGTTTCAATAAGACCAAAGTGAAATATTCTCTTTATAAAAAAGTCCTTCAAGTATTTTATTAACAATAAATATTTCTATCAGCTATTGTATCGCTGTGATTCAAAACCATAAGTATATTTTAGTTGAACAACGCTTGAAAATGAAAGTTTTAACTACAATGGTAATATTGGTGAGTAATGTGATCAAATATTATAATAATAAAACCAAAAAATTAATCAATAAATTATTTATATACTTAAACATTAATCATTCCAATAATTTAAATTTTGATTTTATTAATTTTAAATAGTTGTACTGATAATAAGGTGTTAATGATGTAAATTAATTTTTTCTCTAGGTAGTTTTCCACTATTCCGAATCAAGTAAAACAATTATTGATGCTAAATTGGCATTTAAAACTTGTATGTATTCACCTAAAGCTCCAGAAATGAATCAAATAGATATTGGTAATACATTATTTTTCAAAATTTATTAAAACTAATAAGTTTATTAGCTTTGATGCGAAGTTGGAAAGGTATTAATTTTACTATGATGTGCATTAATTTTTTTTTATATCTGTTATTTTTTGCGGTCTACTTTGCTGGACCTGTTTTGCTCTCAAATCCTACATTTTTATTAAAAACGAAAATTTCTTGAAAAATTATAATTTCGAATTATCCTTCAAGCTTGCGTAAAGATTAGTTATAATGAATGTCAATTTATTATGTTATGAAACGCTTAAATATTAATAGATTTTCTTCTTATGTATTAAAGTCGGCACATCAAGTTCAAATTATTTTTGTTGTGTTATTGTATTTTTTTAAAGTGGAGTCACGTGACTGGATTTTGATAGTACTCTGACAAATTATTTCAATAATATAGGAATTTTTCTATTTTTCAATATCTCTTATAAATGTTACGTTTTTATCTGCGTTAACTGTTAAAGTAGATTAAAAACGTTACTTTTAAAGAACTTATTCTTTTCTGTTCTGAATACTTAAAATGAGCTAGCGTTACTTATTATTTGAAATAAATCAACTAAAATCAGTTAAAAACAAATAAATTTATAACTTATACATTTTAATTACTTATATTGTGTTCATAGATTATCATTATAGAACTATTTAATTATTTTGCTTAAATTTTCATTTAAATCTAATAACAAAGTATTATTTTTTTTAGAGTAATTAATTTTAAATGCTTGTATGATATACAAAATATGATTATAATTTTATTGATTTTTAAGAACTGAATCAAAAATTGGATAATTTCATTTGTGTACTTATTAAAACGGAAGATAAAGAAAATAGTAAAAATGAAATAAAAAAAGACATTACGAATTTTGTGTGTTCTAGTGAAAAAACTATTCCGAAAGATAAAAATTTCAGCGTAGCTAATTGTCAAACATTGGTTGATCAATGTATCATTTGGTTTTGGAATAAAATATTAAACGAAACAATTTATAGTATTTTTCGTGATTCCATAATGAAAGACGGTGTAATTAAAAATAATAAAGATAAAATAATATTGCGTTGTGACTAAATAAAAGTTATCAGTAATATAAAAAATTGTTTCTAATAAAAAGTGATAATGTAATAATTAAATAAAATAAATATTATTAAATAATCGTATTTTTTACTCATGACTGATTATAACTTATTAATCTAAATTACAAAAAAAATTTTTTTATCACGTAAAAATATTTGGAACTTAATTTTTGGTCTAAATTAAAAAACTATGTACTTGAATTAGACTATTTGTTATTTTTATTAACTTAATATAAACTTATATAAAACTTTTGGTCCTATAGAGTCGAATCTTATTACAAACAAAAAAAGATTTTGCATGTGATCCCCTAAGTACTTAATCCGGTTCTAGGACCCAAGTGAGAATTCAAACTAAGTAAATTTTGTTCATACACTTAAGTGTTTTGATATTGTGTTGCACTGTAAAATATGACACTTTATATACAAAATTGTATTGAAACAATTAACATTAAAACAAACGCAAAATAAAATAATTTGTATGAAGAATATTTAAAGTGAATATTTTGAACACTAGATGGCGTATGCTTGTTAAATGTTTTACTAATAATTTATTTACTAATTAACTATTACGTAATTAAGAAGGTTTACAATAAATTTATTTTATTTGATCAAAAAAAATACTTAGTTTATGGTCTTTTAGTTTTTAAATACCATGTTTTACGTGTTTCAAAAAGAATTGTTCAAATAAATTATATTCCATACAATTTTAAAATAATTTATATCTACACATTTTTAATAAATTATGGTTGAATATCAAAAGGCAAATAAGAACACATGAAGTCAGTAATATGTAGTTAAGTGACTAATTTTATAGTTAAATGTAAAATTTTCTATGAAAAATGAAAAAAGAGTGATTAAGTGTGAGTAAATAACAAAGAAAAATCAATAAACGAAAAATAACCTTTGCAACAGTCCCCGTGATTATTAACAAAGATTTTGATTGATGTAGATTTTGAAAAATTAAATTGTTTGATTATTGTGAAATAATTATTCTTCGATAAATTTCAGAAAATGTTATAAGTTGTTTTATTTTTGTTAATGTCTATGATAACTATCTTTATTGTTTACTAATATTTTTTCTTTTTTTATTATTGTTTTAATATGGGTAAAATTAAATTATAAAAAAAAAAATTACAGACTAACTTCAACTATTAACAACTTTTAGACTACTATTTTAGAAGTTATTAACAATTTAAAGCAATAATAAATAAATCGAGTGGTTTATGATAAAGCAATTATTTTGTATATGACACATCTGTTGTAAAATTAGAATTTCCCTAAAAGTTATTTATTGAGCTTTTTGACAAATATCGTCTAAAAGCTTTGCGTTTGCAAGCGCTTACTGATTTTTGTCTACTAATGATAGAATCAGAAGAATCAACACCATATACACGTTCTACAAGACATATTAAATTTAATTAAATGTAGGGTTAACTTTAATTAATTTTACTAAAAATTTTAAAATCAAAATGTTTGATCAATATTTCATCAAGCTTATTTACATAATTGATAATTTTGTATTCTTCTATAAAATAACGCCAACGTATGATACCTGTTTATGATAATCTTTTGTACGCAAAACAAAAATTTAAGTTGTTCAATTGTTTCGGTATGCTGACTATCAAAAAACTGCTTTATAACAATAATAGAATAAGAAAAAGTTCGATAAAATGAAAAGTAGAAAATCATGATCGGTTTATTTTGTAAATATTTTACCCAGTGTTTCTCAAGATTCTATTTGTAGACAGATAAAAACGATTAATTTTGACGCGAACGATAAACACCGTTACTGATATTAGTTAAGGACAAAAATATTTAAGATAAAAGTAAAGGTTTAATTATGAAATAAAATATAATAAGTTTTTAAGATGGGAATCTCGGAATCTAAAAATACTGACTTAACTCAGCATTTTTAATTTTTATGATTTTTACATCAACTTGAAAAAAAACTACTAAATTATAAGCTAGCATGGTTTCATCAATTTGAATATAGTAATTTCTTTGAGGTGTCTTATAAAAAATTAACTAGCATTGGGCTGTTTTTATTAATTCATATGTAAAATGTGCGCATTGCTTTTCAAGTCATATTCTTGTCGATATGCAAATATATAAAAAAATACACTTTCTTTCCACGTGAATACACTTTAAACATCTATTCACCTACTAAAAATAATTAAAATATTTTTTATGACCCATCTTGAATAATAACTATTGTTGATAAAGGTATAATATGATTTGTTGAATGGACAGCAATAATTAAATTAATATTAACTACCTATGTGAAATATTATATTTGTATAAATGAAAATGTTTAATTATCTGTATGGACGGTAACTTTCAATAATTTTCAATGTATTGATAGTAACGACAATTGTTACTGGTTTGTGTAATTTATTGTTAATAACTTTAGTGTAAAGGTAATGTTTAATACACAAAACGCTTTTGTTAGAGTATCATAACTAGGGTTCGGAAATTAATAACCTAAAAATGACTTAAAAATTTAAAAAAACGACATAGAAAATAAAAAAGAATACCGTAAATAATGGTATAAATATAATTAAAAGTGGGAAATAAATTTATAAAAAATGCATATTTTCTTTTGAATTTCATTTAAAACACCATCAATAAAATAAACGTTCACCTTAAAATAAATTAAAAAACTATTACTCATTTTAATTTAAGTAAATGTAAATTTAATTTAAAAATTAATCAAAATTGAAACGTTATACAATAAGTGTACTTTTAATGTTCTCTATATTAAATGAGCTGCGTTATCAGATAACAAATTTTTATAATTATCAATGTTCTTTTATTTTAAATTTAGGCTGAAAAAGTTTAGATTGGAAATTTTTTCTAAATTGTGAAGTTTAATTAATTTTTATTATTTTGAACCAGATTATGACATCATCAACTCTAATATAAATAAATTAAATTTTAGAGTATGTTTGTCTACAAGTTCTTGAGCTTTTTCACTGAATACCTTAAGATAAAAATATTATATTTTTACAATTATTGAATATATATTTAGATTTAAATAAGCTGTTTTAAAAAAAATATATTGTTATTTTGAAACATTTAATAAAAAAAATAAGATTATGAGTAAAATATGGCTAAAAATTACCTTTACGAAAAGAAAAATCAAAAAATGATAAATAATGCAAATAAAAATTTCGAATCCGTATTTGTAAGTCTTACGCAGTGGATTTGTATACCAAAATAAATGACTTTTCCTTTATTAAAAAAAAAAAAAAATTCAAATTGCACCAACTTCCGAGCTCTAACCATAAATAAATAACTTTTTATGGGAAATCCTTTATTTTTACTACTAGTAAAACCATTGTTATCTGTTAATACATTTTAAACAATTTTTCTGATTTATGAAACTAGTAAATTAGACAATTTTTTTTATTAGAATATAGGAACCCAAGACATAATGGCACGCATAACGTTTAACTTAAAGTAACTCTTTTAATTTTATCTATTTTTGAATAAATAAAAACTAAATTTTTATTTAAGATGTATATTTACATCTTAATTAAATTTACTTATTTATAACAAATCATTAAAAAAGTCGTTAAATGTCTCATTTTGTCCATAAGTCGAGGTAAAATGGAACAGTACAAGATTAATAAGTTTCTATGTATTTTACTTATTAAATAAGTTTGTGTGAAACTTATTTATTTTTTAAGTTATGTTGTTTTAAATTTTGAATTTTGTTCCAAGTTTAATAATTAATAAAAACCAACAATTAACAATCAATATTTTATTTATAGTTATAGACCAATGTAAAATTAATCTATTAAAAGTTACTTATGATACAGATGTAAACTGTATAATTATTTTTTCGTCGATATTCGATTTAGAAAAAGTACCTTTAATTTAATTAAACATTTTTGACAAAAAAAAAAAAATCAAAAGAGAACAATATAATGTTTTTAATTTCACTTTTAGAAATTTACTGTCATTTATCATGTAATTTGGGATTCAATGAACTCAAGCTAAATCGTTAAAGTTTTTTTACATGTTTGAAACAATTTACAATCTAATTTAAGTTATCTAATGAATTCATTCAACAGTTCAAATAAAGAATACATTTTTATCTATTTTACGCCTTTAATACGATCTAGTTATATGTAATAAAACTACAGTTTTATATTTATGGTATTAAAATGTTTTTTTTTTTCGTAGAACATAAAGTTATCTATAACGAATCTATTTCATTGACCAATGGGGGAAAGTAAAATCTTATAGATTNTTTATTTATGGTATTAAAATGTTTTTTTTTTTTCGTAGAACATAAAGTTATCTATAACGAATCTATTTCATTGACCAATGGGGGAAAGTAAAATCTTATAGATTAAAAACGGTTTTTTTTCAGCTATTGGAGATTCGAATGCAGCTCATAATCTGTGAACTCTGTATAATGTGTGCGTTAACCCTAATAATTATTCAGTCGAAAATCTAGTACAAAAGAGTGGCAGATGTACACGAGAGGTCACGTGTTTGATCGCGAATGGAAAAATCGTCGCTGATACCTCCTACACTATATCCACTGGGGTGACGAGAGCCTATTGTGATGTTAATGTCGCATTGGATAATACATCCCCATGTTTAATATCCATACTGAATAGCAAATCTATTGGAGATCGAAAGCTTATTTTATTGCTATCATTATGTGCCGTAAAATGTATAACGAGTATAGACTTTTGCACGTGCCCATTCATTATACAGTTTCTAAAACATCTGTTCTTCTCCGCTAACATTGTTCTAAAGTTTACAACGGTGATAAATGGAGAAATGAACAATAGGAAAAGCTATATACATAATACTTATGATTATATATTAACTTTGTAAATAAATTGATTTAAAACTCAAAAAAAATTAAATTAGGTAAAATACTATAAGTAAAATAAGTTAAAATACTAATGAGTGATCTACAAGAGTATACAATTATTTAAAAATGGACTGATTATTAATGGTAAATTACGGGTCATTATTACTACTACTTCAATGATAACTTTATTGTAACTAAATCAATAGTATTAAACAACTAACATCTCATAACGGAAATCTGTGTATAACACAATCTTGTTGCCTCTATAAATAATGAGATTATTATTATTTCTTTTATTGCAAATAGAATTCTTTACAAAGTTCGTCGTATCAAAAAAAATGTTGTAGCTACAACATTTTTACTTAATGTAAGTTATTGAAACAGTAATTATAAATAACTTTAATTTAAAATATTTAGTCGTATGATGAACGGCTGAATCTTTAATTTGTGTTACGTTCATTCCAATAGTAAAGGTCATATTTTTTCAGTAATCTACAAAAAAAAAAATCCTTAATTTAAATTTTCAACCCTCAGTGGCACGTGTTAGAGTTGATCAATCGTTATCAAATTATGTAAAACTTATTTTTTTATGGCAGAATAATTTTAGGGGGTGAGAATGTTGAATTTCAAAAGTTTAAAATTTTAGGACCACGCTAATGAACATATTATTAATAAAATAAATACCTTTTTAGTTCTGCATCGAAGCAAAATTTACATTTTTTATAACAATTCTAATATTAAATGATTATACAAAAAATAATTTAAAAAGTTGTTTATTTTTTATTGATATTTATCATTTTTTTTACAACAGTAATTATATTCTAGAAATTATAAATTTTAAAATTTAAATTACACAAGTGTCAGTTTAAATATTGAAAATTCAAAAGCCAAAAAAATATATAAATAATAGTTATTAATTTTATGCAAAGTGAATGGTTGATAATAAAATATTTGTAATACATTATAATAATTATATTAGATTATTGTTACATAATATTATCATAATAAAACTAAACAATAGATTGATAAAGAAAAATATACGATTTGATATAATAACTTGTAATTTTGTTGTTTTTTACTACAAAATGATGAGTTGTATACATTAAGTTATAATTTAAATGAATATTTCAATTTGCAAAACAGAAACGTCATAAACTTAATAAATATTTTCTTACATCTTTAAATCTTTTCCTCGTAAATAGTTTCATGATTTACTGTATCATATTTAAAGCCAAGATTTCTATAGTTATATTGAATACAATGTTCTGTAAACTTCAATAATTTATTTTGGAGATAATCAGTAAAATTTAAGGGATGTGACAGCAAACTAAATTCTAAACCAAAATTCTCCACATAACTACAGTAGCTTCTATAGGAATCTCTATATTCACTATAACTAATGTGATACATTTCTATGGCTTCATCAAGACGTGTTTTAATATCTGTCATGGATTTCCAAATTAATTCTATATCTTCATCAACATTATCCTTTCTAGCCATTAATTTTTCAACTAAATTAGCTAAATCTACTAATAATGGTAAAATAAAATAGTCAGTTATGATAGTACCTGATAAATTCTTTATATAATTAATCACACCAATATATAGTTCTGTCATATATTTTGTTTTTATAATAAACGATTTCAATATCTCAACACATCGGTCTAAATCAACTCGGTCTGATATTGAATAATAGATCTTTATATTATCACAAATATTTTTTTGCTCAATTATAAAATTAGTGACAAATATTAATGAATCTGTGTATAAATAATTTACCAGTAACATTGCTCCATTAAGTCTTTCGGATAGATTTTCCTTCGTAACATAATTTTTGCCTTTATCAGAGGTTTCCATTAGATCTAAACTTTCATATAATTGTTTATTATTAGCGATCTGAAATGACTTCCATTTATCATATTTCAGAAATGAGTTTAAAAAATTGATAGCGTCACTTTCATCACATGATATCAACTCAACCAAAGCGTAAAGTGCTATTAAAAAGGTCGAGAAAACTAAGTTTCTCATTTTTACCGAAATATAAATCGAATTTGTTTATAAAATAAAGAATAAGAAACAGTTAAAAGTATTATGGAGCGCAACAATAATCGATTAACGCTAACTGCAAATTATTTAAATATGGTAGTTATAGGTATTTTATATGATATCATTTTATACAAATTTACAGTTGTTTTGTTACATATGTAAAAAGAACTGCAAAAGTTATTTGTAGACTATACTTATGATTTATTTTACTAATAAATTATAAATCCTTTTTGCGTTGTAATATAAAATTATAAAACCCAGCACAGGGGGGTCGCGGCACAGTGGTGACGTGGTATAGATGGATCACCCTGTATAATGATATGTGACAGTGATTAAAATCACTATAAAAAAAAAACGCTTCGATGCAAATCTTTAGATAGTGTTTAATTTTAAAAAGTTGGTGGATAATTCCAAAAGCTACATGATCTGCTAGTTCATTATTAATATCCTAATTAAGATAAAGTATGTGGAATGAAAAAGGGATTATTAAAAAATATTATTTCTCAAAAAAAAATTATGTTGATCCATATACTTTTCAATATGTCATAGCATTATAAAGTTAAAAATGTAAAATACAAAATCGAACATTTTCACACAATAATAGCATTCTGTAGCCATTTTCACCGTGAAGATAAAATAAAGTCCGAAATTTTTTTTTCGCATAATAAAGTAAATTACATTAGCTTTAATTTAAGATATATATAAAAGTGTCAGACTTTCCGGAACACTTTCAAAATTTAAGTTGAAAAAATAAATTTTTTGTGAAAAAGTGGTCATTTTAAATCCCCCCCTGTGGGCAGGTAATGGGTCAGATATAAAAATAATATATACCAAATGGTAGGTAAAGACATAAAGCATCTATAAAAAAAAAATTATATTGATCCATACATCTTTCAAAAAGTTATAGCATTATAAAGTTAAAAATATAAAAAAGAATTTTTTTACAAAAATCGTATTTTTTTTATAAACTTTGATGTCTGTTTTCACCATGAAGATAAAATAAAGTCCGAAATTTTTTTTTACCATTATAAAGTATATTACATNTCTGCATAATAAAGTATATTACATTAGCTTTAATTTAAGATATATATAAAAGTGTCAGACTTTCCGGAACTCTTTCAAAATTTAAGTTGAAAAAATTAATTTTTTGTGAAAAAGTTGTCATTTTAAATCCCCCCCTGTGGGCAGGTAAAGGGTCAGATATAAAAAAAATATATACCAAATGATAGGTAAAGACATCATGCATCTATAAAAAAAAAATTATATTGATCCATACATCTTTCAAAAAGTTATAGCATTATAAAGTTAAAAATATAAAAAAGAATTTTTTTACAAAAATCGTATTTTTTTTATAAACTTTGATGTCTGTTTTCACCATGAAGATAAAATAAAGTCCGAAATTTTTTTTTTGCATAATAAAGTATATTACATTAGCTTTAATTTAAGATATATATAAAAGTGTCAGACCTTCCGGAACACTTTCAAAATTTAAGTTGAAAAAGTTCTACTTTCTACATGCATTTTTTAGATTTGAACCCCCCTCGTATATAGGGAAATGGTCGGATTTAAAAAAACAGTATGTCAAATGAAAGATGTATATAAATACTACTCCTCATGAAAAAATTGTACTGATCCATACATTTTTCAAAAAGTTATAGCATAATAAA
>NW_026099576.1:4265092-4310436 GCF_025091365.1 Daktulosphaira vitifoliae | reverse complement strand
AAGTATAATGATATCTGACAGTGATTAAAATCACTATCAAAAAAAAACGCTTCGATGCAAATCTTTAGATAGTGTTTAATTTTAAAAAATTGGTGGATTATTCCAAAAGCTACATAAACTGCTAGTTCCTTATTAATATCCTGATTAAGATAAAGTATGTCAAATGAAAAAAAGAATATTAAAAAATATTATTTCTCAAAAAAAAATTATGTTGATCCATACATTTTTCAATTAGTTATAGCATTATAATGTTAAAAATGTAAAAAATAAAATTCAGAATTTTCACACAATAATAGCATTCGGTAGCCATTTTCACCATGAAGATAAAATAAAGTCCGAAATTTTATTTTTCCATAATAAAGAATATTACATTAGCTTTAATTTAAGATATATATAAAAGTGTCATACATTTTCAAAAGTTAAGTTGAAAAAGTTAATTTTTTTTGAAAAAGTTGTCATTTTAAATCCCCCCCTGTGGACAAGGTTAAGGGTTAAATTTATGAAAAAAATATACCAAACGAAAGGTAATGAATGATATTACACATCTATATAAAAAAGAATTATATTGATATGTTCATTTTTGAAAAAGTTACGGCACTTTTAAGTAAAAAAAATTGAAAAAATTTCGAAAATTAGCGATTTTTAAATTTGTAATTTTTTTGGAGGTTTCCCCCATTTACGGGGAACGAGGGNTCGAAAATTAGCGATTTTTAAATTTGTAATTTTTTTGGATATTTCCCCCATTTGCGGGGAATGAGGACATTTTTTTCAATTTTTGAGGGTAATGTCTTCGACTAGATACAATTTGTGATCTTTTGACGTATCATTGATAGAAATTGGTTCGGTGAGAGCTGAGAAAAAGTGGTAACAGACACAAAAAAAAAAAACACATCTTAGTAAAACCAATACCTTCTCAGCTTCGCATCGAAGCTAAAANAGAAGTAGGTTCAAAATGATTACTTTTAACATATTAAAAATCAATAATAATTTGAAAATAATTAATTATAAAAATTATATAATATATAATTAAAATAATTACTAATCTGGATATAATTAAGGAAATAGGAGTTGATGTTGGGTTGGGTTGGTTACATTTTTAACTTTATAATGCTATAACTCATTGAAAAGTGTATGAATCAACACAATTTTTTTATGAGAAATAATATTTTTTAATAATCCCTTTTTCATTCGACATACTTTATCTTGATCAGGGTAAAAAAAAAAAACACATCTTAGTAAAACCAATACCTTCTCAGCTTCGCATCGAAGCTAAAAATGTTACATACACTGTTATGCCTATATAATTATAGTGTTTAACCTACACTATAAATATAAATAATTGAAAAATAATTTTAAGTAGAAAATTTTAACTAAAGGTGTTTCTTTACACAAAAATAACTTTTTGATTAAATTCAGGGCCGTTTAATAATAGAAAGTTAGTCATTAAGACAATTTTATTTTTTATAATTTTTTTATTAATCTGGAAATGCCACCATAGGCGACGTTGCTATTATCAATTGTTATAATGTGGGAGTACAGAATAAATAAAATTAGATTATTGTTTATTTTATTTTTTATGGCTGTCGCCATTTTTTCACCTCTAACTGGAACGTTTATTTTAATGATACGTCAAAAGATTACAAATCATATCTTGTTGAACATATTACACTCAATAATTTGAAAAAAATTTAGAACAAATTCTTTTGAAAATTAAGTATCAAAAAACTTTTACTCAAAATATATTTTTCTATAATTAATGGGTTTTAAAATATATTTAAAATAATAGTTTCCTAGGAATATATATTTTTCATTTTTTTTTTGTTACTAAATTATTATTATTAATAATGACGTTAGAACCTTTTTTTGTAGATAAAAATAAGATCTACAAAAAATAGTCTATACTATTTTTGTAAATGTTAAAAATATTGTAATAATTCACATTACATTTGTGATATTTACAATACATGACGTGTTGTATTTGGTTTTAGCTAAAGAATCAACTAGGAATGAAAACATCATAGAGTAAATACTATCTACTGACTTAAATATCAAAAATTTTATCGAATTATTTACAATATTTTAAGCTATAACAGTTTTTTTATTTATATTAAATCGCAACAAAATAATTATAATTTAATAGGAAATTAAATCATAAAAATGTTCAGCAAATAAATTTTGAAGATGTTTATAACTTATAAAACGAAAAAAAATCAATTTATATTGCTATAAAAATTGATTTTTATAACAATATATCTTATAAACATACATAAAATTACTATATTTAAATGTTTTGCAGTTAGTGTTAATGAACTATTGTTGTACTCCATAATACTTTTATTTGTTTCTTACTTTTTATTCTATTAACAAATTCAATTTTTATTTCGGCAAAAATGAAAAACTTAGTTTTCTTGACATTTTTTATAACACTTTACGTGTAATAAACCAAAAATAAAAATATAGAACAATATAATAAAAAGAAAGAAAGATAAAAATAAATAAATAATTATACAAATATATATAAAAAAAACCCAGCACAGGGGGGTCGCGGCACAGTGGTGACGTGACATAGTTGGATTAAGTATAATAATATCTGACAGTGATTAAAATCACTATCAAAAAAAAAAGCTTCGATGATCAAATCTTTAGATATTGTTTAATTTTAAAAAATTGGTGGATTATTCCAAAAGCTACATGATCTGTTATTTTCTTATTGATTCCTGAATAAAAAAGAGATTATTAAAAAATATTATTTCTCATAAAAAAATTGTGTTGATCCATACACTTTTCAATAAGTTATAGCATTATAAAGTTAAAAATGTAAAAATAAAATCAAGAATTTTCACATGAAAATAGCATTCGGTAGCCATTTTCACTACGAAGAAAAGTTCAGAGGTCCAATTAATTTTTTTCATAATAAAGTATATTACATTATCTTTAATTTATGATATATATAAAAGTGTCAGACTTTCCGGAACATTTTTAAAAGTCAAGTTAAAAAAGTTCTACTTTCTTTATGCATTTTTATGTTTTGAAACCCCCCTGTATTAAGGGAAATGATTCTATTTAAAAAAAAAGTACATCAAATTAAAGAAATATATAAATATTATATTTCATAAAAAAATTGTAGTGATCCATACATTTTTCAAAGATTTATAGCGTTATAAAGTTAAAAATATGAAAAAGAATGTTTTACAAAAATCGTATTTTTTTATTAACTTTGATGACTGTTTTCACCAGATGTATCTATTTCTGTATTCGGAAAATATTGTGTTGCTTTGTTTTACAAATAATTTTTAAATAAGTGATGAATTGTAATCTTAAAGTAATGCAGAAACCTGCACCTCATTTTTAGTCAATATTTCAAAATGAATATAACTTTCAAAATACTAGTACTAAAGTTGTTATTGACTTGTTTCTTAGTTTGATCTTTTTCTATAATTTGATCTATTAAATAATGTATGTTACCATTAAAAAAAGTTAAGTTGGTACCATTATAAGGAATAAGAGCTTGATCTTAAAAATATTTAAGTACATATAAACCGAAAAATGAATAATACTAAAAAAAATGTTTAAAATTATTATTGTTTTAGTAAAAGTTAGTGGTCGACGATTAATCAATAACCCCTTGTAATAGAACTATACAACTTTAAATAAAGTATATATTCTGTAATTTTTTGATTACACTAATGTGACGTATAAGCTTAACTATTTAAAAATGTTGTTGTTTTATTGTGTCATTTGAAAAAATAGAAAAATTTTACTTGCTTTTCAAGCAGTGATACAAATGTAGTTGAGACAAAGTCAGAGTACGAATAATTTAAGAGTCTTACATAATGTGTGCTTATTGTTACCACAGTAGCCAAATGCGTGAGGAGTTTAAAAAATGTTAACGATGGCGATTTTTCATAAGTTATACGACCACACTCAATCGCCTCCTTTTAGAGTTCTCTTAAATAAAAATGGAGCATTACGTGCACGTCCGATGATAAATCAACGTTAGAGCATTTCTTGTTAAAAATTAACAATAGTCAGGTACACGCGATGTAATAGAGTTTAAAATAACCGAGGGTTAAAAACTCTTATTTATTTATTTTTAAGTGTCTTCTTCGCCTTGTGAAATTTCCCGTCGGTTTTTTATTCACGTCATAATGGTTTATTTTTTACTATTGGCGCGAAATTATAAAACAAAATATTAAAAAATAAAAGAGAAAATGTGTAGTAACTGTATGTATTTTCTATTTTATTTTCCGAAGTTGTGTAATTTTTACTTTATTTGTACAGAAATTCGATCGAGATGATTCATTCTTTAAATCGAACACGAGATTAATTCTGGTGGAATTTTAGAAGGCGTCGAGTCATGCAACATAAATAGCATTACGGAGCAGGTGACTCACCGACGGCATTGTTTGCATAATTAGGTGACCGCAATCAATTACAACCAAGTGACTAATACTTCAAAGTTTGTATGGTTTAGTTACGACGAATAAATTTAATTGAAATTTACACGAAAAACTAATTAAAATTTTTTTTAAACTGTTTTTATTATAAACACGAAACGGTATAATTGTTGTTTCGTTTAATAATAGTGATTTTTTAGCTATTAATAATTATAACAAAAAATTTGGAAAATTATTACATTAAGAAAATTTTTATTTCTATTACATTACGAGTAAGCGCAAGATTTTTATATATCATAACGTTTACTAATAAATTATAAACAAAATTGTTGTCAAGAAGTTATTCCTTTCGCTAATTTAGTTTATCGGCGAATTTAATTGAGTTGTACATTTGTTGTCCATGTTTACTATTTTTAATTTACTGGTAAAGGAACACATTCTTTCGTGTTAGGTCTGCTGTCTTTAACTATAAATTCCAATTTCCAATTGTCTCTAAGTACCAAAGGTTCGTTACAACTATACTTATAGATTGTTATACAATGACCCAAAATCTCACTTTATACACAGTCCGTGCACAATTAATGTTTGCTCCCTGCTGAACTAAACCACGTACTCGGCAGGAGGGTATTTGAGTGCGCATTACTTGGGGTAGAAACTTTGCAGCAAAATCGGTAATGCAACACATCGATTTATTTTGCGCCAATATCTTTTTGGACTAAATATATATATCAGTTATTAATACGCAATAGAAACCCATTATTCTCATTTAAAGATTGTTCAAGCAAAATAAAATCTAAACTTTTTATATGTTCATCTTTGAGTAACCGTTCCATTGTCAAAATAAATGTATTAGATAAAAATGAGACTTAGTAGTTTAGGACAGTTGAGTAATAATTGAAAGTTTTTATTTTTAAGTTATTAGAACGTACAAAAGATTAGTTATTGATTTAGTACCGTTTTTTTCAAACTTTATTTAATTAAAATCGTTTTCGTACTTAAGTACGTATACTTAAAAATTAAAAGTTTACTAACATTAAAGTTTTTGTTTTAATATTTAACATTATTTTGAAGAGTATTTTGTTAAGGTTTATTTGTCTTAATTCCATTTATACAATTGTACCAATCAAATGATTAGCATCACGATCAATTTGAGTTACAGTACACAAAAGTAACTTGAATCGCAATTTATGCTATAGCCTAGTTAGTATTTAGAATAAAGTAAATTTCATTTTTTTATGAGAAATCTGTTCAGGAAATATTACAATAAATAAATAATGAAATAATAATTAGTAAATTTTTAAGCTGTTATTCGAATAACGCCTAAACTACACGCTTTCTTCAAATATAATAAAGGCTATTAAATGGATTATAATAAATAATGAATATTATAATACGTATTAATGTAAATTGTGTTTTTATAATGACTGGCTGACACGTGCCTCTTCTTTCCCCCCACTACTCTTAGTCGCTGAAAGCACGTGGCTCTCTATTACAATCATTTCGTGCACTACGCGCTACACTGCCAGGGCGTGCGTTCTAATTACAAAATTTGACTTGGCTAAATGCATCGGTGAGGCCGGTGGTGAGCGCATGCCCATATTTTTCAAAAAAGGGAGAGTGCGAAATGTAAGGTTAAAATGTTGAAAAAAAAATCGCCTCTATTTGTGTGTTCATTATGAACCGGTTGGTCGCCGGTGTTTTGTGCAGTTACCCTTTTGGCGGACACGACCCCTTTGAATTTCGCTACCCCTGGCGGCCTTTGAAAGTACCAGGGTCGCAGCTGGATAAAGTGTAGTAGTTTGGCGCACCCTTTCTACCATTCGTCCCCTCGTCGCCTTTGCAACGTGCGTATATGGCTACCCTCGCAGGCACTCGTCGTTAAACAACTGTGCGTGTTCTGTTCAAAAGTAACAATCAGATACGGTCATTGTATTCGAATAATGTAAAAAATTTTCATTAATTGTTTGATTGTATAAATACAACAATTATTTTCAAGCGGCTTAAAAATATTAGCATACATTTGAAATTATTTCAACACACTTTTATGATAACAAAAATAAACTATAATTTTTTAGAAAATACTTTTAAGTACTTTTAAACAACAAAATTCAAATTTAATAAAAATATGTAATTGCATTATTTACATTAATTCTACTGTACTGTCCATGAATTTGTAGAAAAATATCGATTTTTTGTTCCATAACAATTATTACAATTGAAATATTGTAACAAATACTATTGTCTTTATTTCATTACCTTATTGAATTTCGTTTTGAGTTACGCCTGCATAAACAGCTTTATGCATATCTCATTAAATAATTTTAATTATGTATTTGTAATGCAAACATTAAATTATCCGAAACTAAAGAGTGTGCCATGGACAGACATTTTTAATTAAAATGATAAAAAAATTATTTACTACCAACACAGTACAATAATGCTAGACACAAATAAAATGTAATATTTTATAAATTACCAAAGAATACGTGAAGATGTTAATAATTTAAATGTATGTTACTTGCGTCCTTAAAATTAATAGTTTTTTAATTGAACCTTTTGCTAGGAGAAGTATTTAAATACAAAGACACTGTTTTAAAATTTTATTATACATAAAAAGCATTTTTTACTATCAAAATCATGTTCTTGGAGTTAAGAGTTTATTGGTGTTTTGAAACTCGTATTATTTTCAGCTAATATATCTCTCAAAAAACTCACAGGTGTTTGCATTAAACTTAATTTGTGCAGACTTTTAAGACGTTTTCAATTCTAATTCATAAAACATGAATTTTAGCAGGAATACATTTTTACTCTCTGCAATTTTTATTCCTAAACACGTTGTATATATATATATTTAACGGTTTGACAAGCATCCGGCGTGTGTAATTAGTTCTTATGTATTGNCTGTTTTAAAATTTTATTATAGATAAAAAGCATTTTTTGCTATCAAAATCATGTTCTTGAAGTTAAGAGTTTATTGGTGCTTCGAAACTCGTATTATTTTCAGCTAATATCTCTCTCAAAAACTCACAGGTGTTTGCATTAAACTTAATTACTAATGACTTTTAAGACGTTTTCAAGTCTAATTCATAAAACATGAATTTTAGCAAGAATATTTTTTACTCTCTGCGACTTTTATTCCTAAACACGTTGTATATATATATATTTAACGGTTTGACAAGCATCCGGCGTGTGTAATTAGTTCTTATGTATTGTTATTGTTGTTGTTCTGAGTACATAAGTTACAGTGTATTGTTATTAATTATATGCGCCTTGTATGTGATGAATGAGCTGACAAAACGGCTTAGTCGTCGACCACTTAACCCGTTCACTGCAGGCGGCCGTCCACATACCGACCACCGTTGCTGCCAATACAAATAAATGGACGGTAAATTTTCATTCGCAGAGACAAAATAATGTTATGTAAACGGGCCACCTGGCTCCTTTACCCAGCTGCTGTTGCTGCTGCTTTTTTTTATTAATTTAACATTTGATAAAAGGGGAGAGGAACAATTTTACCAATAACGAATACGTATGATACTGAATAAAAATATAAAACCTTAGCAAAAGCCGTAGCCTACAATTAGTATTGATACATTACTTTGTCTCCTATTCTTTCTCAAAAAAAAAAAATTTGCTTATTTGCGGGACTACCAATTTATTTGCTGATGCTTTAGCCCCATAGTCCCAATAAAAACTATGTTAATGGTTATAACAACTTTATACCAACATGTAAATGTATAATTTGTTCATTATTTTGTTTTTAAATAATTATAGTGGTTAGTATAGTTCATTAACCTTATGAATTATAAGATCATTGTGCTTTTTAGTGTTTTATAAAGTTGCCTTATTACTGTTTTGTAAAGGGTCCGTTGAAAATTATAACTAATTATTATTCTGTTTTGTGTAAGTAATTAACCTTTATACAAACTTCATTAATAAATCTCATTATGAATTGCGGCCCAGTGTAAAAAATTTTTAAGTTTTCATTTTTAAAGACCCGAGCTAATCTAATTCTTTTTTATTACTAAATTGTTTTTAAAAGAAAATATTTAGTGAAAATGATATATTTTTAGTTCTTAAAATCAAAATTGTAAAAAATAAACTACTTTTTCAAAAAAAAAAAAAAAATGAGCAAATATTATATTGAATTACGTGTTGTTATTTATCTTACAAAATTATTTTCTCAACAAAGGCGAACGCCAAGTAAAAGATCTAAAGTTGAATGGAAATGATTTAAAATCATATCCTATTTTTAGAAACTATACAATGTTATTTTATTTATTGTAAAATCAGGTATTTTTTCCGTGTTTGATAATGTACGTTATTTTTTCGTTTTATTCTATAAAAGAAAGAAAACAGATAAATTAAGTCAAAATTCGCGTTTAAAAAATATGTACTCAATCATAAGATAGTTTTAATTTTGAATAGTTCACTTATAAATTAAATAATATTCAGAAGTCAGGGTACAATAAAATCTACTATTAGTTTTGTTTTAAAATGATTGCTACCAAAGATGGAGAGGATCGCGGATATAAATATAATTTTAGTTTTGACAAAAATAGTAAATGAAAAACAGAGTAGAGGAAAAATAAATATATTAATTTTTTTGGTGATAATTTTATCTGCCTTTTTTTAGCTCAGAATATAATTAATATATAAATAATAATAGAATAAAGCCATAGAGGAACCTGAAAAAAACGGTGAAGGATTGTTCCCCTAAAAAGAAGGTTATTTAATTAAAAAATGTTAATAACAGTAAAATTGTAACTTTAATTTAATTAAAAATAAAATAACATTTAGAAGATCAGTAAACAAAATTTTTTCTTATTTCCCAATTTTTTTATTTGACTCCAGACACGGTTCTGAAAACTTTGATAAACAAATTTATCGCAAGATATCAATTGATTTCATCAATTAATGAATCGTTGTAGATTCTTAAAAAATAGTATTAATTCAATGAGTAAATATAATTTGATATTTTGTCTACTAGGTAAAACTTACTGACAAAAAGTAAAGGAATTTTACATACAACACTTAATGCGGCGGGTTGGTATTCTGTTGACTCTCCTTCCACTCGCCTCGACTCTCAGAATGCGTTAAATTCGTATACCTATAGCGTATGTTAAAACAGGTAATATGTTAAAAGGCAGGTAAGTGTAAGCAATGATAAAGTTTTAAATAATAGCTTAGATAAATGAGATATCATAACATTTTTTTTTCAGGTTTTCGGTTTTATTTTTTTTTGCATGTTTTTACCTTTTTAATGTGTTTTTAAGTATTATCAATGTTTTTTTATTTAACCTAAATATTATTATTATTATGTTTCTTGTAGTTCAAATATAGCAATATAATTCATGTTTTATATTTTAATTTATTCAAATAATGATCCGATGAATATGTATATACAGGGTGTTCAGTAAGTCAGGAAACGGGTTTCTATTGTTCTCATTGTTTGTAACAATGAGAACAATAGAAACCCGTTTCCTGACTTACTGAACACCCTGTATATTTTATTTTATAATTTATTGGACTGACCCGAAATTTGTTATACTTATATGAAACATTTAAAACCCATAATTTTTGTTTCGGAAACATAAAACATCTCAGAGTTAATTTTTCTCCTGGACTAGTTTTAGAATAAAAATGACAAACTAAACAATATTTAAACAATTTAACATTTTACATTATTCTATTTATAAACAGAGTTAATAAACAATGTAATTAATAATAAAAATTTCCAATTTGATATCATACAACTATGTATAATAATAATTAATATCATTATATATACAGGAGGGATTACTATTATTAATAATAATAGTAAAATTGACTACCAAGAAGTATAAGGTTTGCTGATTTTTTTTTTTTATGAGTATTGGCTGTAGATTGCTAGTTAACAATAAATCAAATTAATATAAATTACAACAAATATTTAGTCTTAAATAAAATGTAAAATGAAAATTTTAAAATGTCATATAATCATAACAACAATTTTTGCTAAAACAGAACAAAAATGACAAACAACAATAATGTAATAAAAGTGGTGTATGAATAATTTGTAATAAAAATTAACTAAAGCTAATGGACAGCATAAATTTGATGATTATTTATAATTCTTGTAGGTGATAAATGACAAATAGAAAAATAAGATAACCCGGAAAGTCTATTAATGACAGTAGTAAGTAAGACAGTAGACAGTAAGTTCAAAAACCGTTTTCTGTAGATGAAAAATATATTTTAAAAACACCGGACAAATTCATTGATTGTTTATAATTCGAAAGATACTTGAGAAAATGAAAACTATACTTAGTCAAACTAGATAGCAATAAATTCAAAAGCAAACTGTCCACGTGGTACTGATAAGCAACGTTTTTAACGCTCTGTCCTTTTTAATTACACAGACTTATCAATACAATGATGTCAATTTGTTCACAATCTTATTGATATACCTTTGGCAAAGGGGGGGGCGCAATTGAGGGACTATTGAGTAAGATAGGAGCTTTTTATCTTACTATTTACACGCCTTGTTAGGTTCTCTCGTGGTCTGCAGTATATTTACTGTACTATACATCTATGACATTTTAAATTTGTTCGCCCGGTTATTTGAATTAGTCACTCTTACTATCTACTTTAAATCTATTTAATATTTAATTTCTCAAATAAATGTCCATTGAATTAAAAATAATTAATATATTTGTCACCTATTTGTTTTGTAGTTTTCAATTTATTGCCCTACTATATTAGTGATCAGGGATAACTATTTTTTCATCTCAATTTTTCCATCTGCTCAGATATAAAAATGCAAATAAATTTTATCGAAAAGTCATTTTCTTAATTAGATAGTTTTCTATTTTAGAAGCTAGTTAAATATGTATGTTTCTATTAAAAACATTAAGTTCACACCCTTTTAAGGTACTGAGATGTATTTAACCATTTACAAATCGTGAGACAAATATTACCCAACAAAAATATTTTCAAGATTTTTATTGCTTTTAATGCTTATAGAAAATAACACATATAATATTTCACGAAATTTGTATTTAACAGTTTTATACAAATACTAGTGTTATATTCACAACATTGTAAACATTATTATATTTTTGAATTTTAATGTACAAGTTTAAAAAATAATAATTTATACTGCGTAATCGATTTTAAGCATCCCTCTTTAAATTTGAGGTGTTTACATGAAGCGTAGATAATTAGAGGGGGGAGGTGAAGATGAAAACATAAACCCCCATCTTACTATTATTAATTTCATTTGGTTACATAACAAATTTTGTTAACAGTTTTTAATTTTATTAGTAATAATTTTTTTAGTATAAAAATTAATATTATCATAAAATTTAATGCTAAAATTTGTCAATTATCAACAACATTGATACAATGAGCGGAAACTCTATTTTATTTATGGATATTTGAAATATTTTTCTTGGATGTATCTAATTAAAGAAATTTACCGGAAATTTCCTTAATAATGACTTCAGTAGTGAAACGTATATTCGCTATGAAATAAATTTTACACTAGTCTCTTGTCTACTTGATATTTTTAAATATGTCCAACATCTGTTTGTGAATTGCTATTCCAGGTGCTGAGGAAATCTTAAAAACTGTGGTGGGAACAAAAATATATAAAAATTTCAGTTCCTTTTGGGTAAGGAAATGGGCGGAGACAGCTGACGCTGGCAATTTTCAATTCTTTTATCGCATTTCAATAAATAAATAGAGAATTTTATTACTCAATAAATTGTAAGGTGTTTTTTCTCTTTAGACTTCCTCACTGCCAAAAGTAAGTAGACGTTACAGAAAGAAACGACGGGTACCCACGTTTTTGGGCTGCACAATAATAACACGTTCGAAAGGAATTAAACAAAAACACTCGTAAAATTTAACGTAAAGTGATAAATATTGTGATTTTTGTAATACGGGTGACGTTTATTAGGCTCAGTCCAGTGTCTCCAAACATAGCCGTTACACGGCCACAAGACAGTGCCGGAATCTAATGGCTTGACACCCCTCAGCCGAACCTAGTTGTGCCGAAGATGTTCTTCGATATTTTATGTGACAGATATGACATTTATTCTGCGTGTATACAATTGAAATGGCGATAAATATTTTGGCTTTTGAACACGACCAATATACGCCTGGAGCCGGTTTGCCGTACACTTCACTGGTACGAGTCTGTGTGTGTGTGTATTTTAAATATTTTCATTTTTACGACCAACTGCAATAAGCCTTGTAGCACAAAAGCCATATTGTGTCACAAACCATATTAAAAAGGCTACACGTATACAACAATGTATTGTAGGTAACTAATAATAATGCTAGTCTACGATTATTCTACATTATAGCTTTACTCAATACAACAGACTGTAGATATAGCAAAATATTAAACTGCTTAAATTCTACCGTCAAAGAAGGTATTCAAAAGAGTAATAGGAAGGGCCATAGAAAAATTATCCAAAGGTTTACAATCACTCCCCTTTACTCTTGAAGCTCAGACAGTGACATGACTGTAGTTTAATAACTATATAAAATTATTCGTTGACTAGACGAAAAATATGTGCATAATAAATTATTTTATTTGATCAAATAATTTGTCCCCTTTGACGTACTATAGTTTATTGAAAGTTACACATTTTGACATCATTAGTAGAGTAACAAAATAATTGAATCTATGTCAAAAAAGGTCTGTTCATAATATTATACAAAAATAATCAATAAACTCCAAACTTTTACTACGTATTCACAGTCAAATAGACTTTATACTGTTGTTGAATACCTGACTGTTCTTTTTATACGAAAGTTATTCAATAATTTTATACTAAGACCTGACAGCACTTTATTATGGTCAAAGTTTCTGAGAAACTTGGCTTATCCACTTCAACGATTTATTCATAAGCAGAATAAAAATACTACAATGTAATATTTATTCAATCTGTTTTTTAAATTTTCACGTACTATGCATTCATTTTAAAACGGAATACTGGAAATAATTAAAATAGTCTGGATGGCAATAACGTGCTATGTAAAAGTTGTTAACTGTAAATTATTGAATAAAATCAATATAATAGTCATAACTAATTCAATAATCGACGGGTTCTAAGTCAATAAATTACTATGTGTAATAGATTTGGACTTTCCTGTAACAAAAATATTTTAAGATTTTTCAAAGCCACAATACTTGGAAAAACAAAAAAATTCCATAATATATTCACAGATTTTCAATTGCCTAAAATTTATTATTATATTATTCACAACAAAAGATCATAAATAATCAAAAAAAAAATTATCGCATAATAATTTTTTATCTTTAAAATTATTCTTTTTCCTCGTCTTAATCCCAACTACTTGGGGTCGACCACATACTTTTTGACAAAATTTTACGTCGGCTATTGACCTGACACAACCTCATTAGTCGCCTCTTACGCCTGGCAAAGGGGTCGTGGAAGTATTTTTATCGACTATCCACAGGGACAAAGTTTTAATCTTATAAATTAAAAAAAAAACTTATAAAGGCATGCCAAGCTAAGTGAATTATAATACTGTGAATAATATTTGTAGAATATCAAACGAATTATTAAAAATAAATAGTATTTCCAATTTTATTAATAACTAATTATGATTACAAGTAAATAATGTTTTACATACAATTACAAATATCAACATTATAATGGCTAGTGAAAAAAGTTTTTAATCCTTTAAATTTTCACAAATCTAATAAAATTTCATTGAATTCTTTTTTGTTTAATATTGAATTACTAAAATTAATTCACAAACGTATTTCAGTTTTTTTTAATGTTTCTTTTTTTAGTATATTTTGTCTTGGATCTAAGAAAATAATATTGTATATAGACCCCATAAAATATATTTTTATTGTCTGATCAAAAAAAAAAAAAAAAAAAAAAAAAAAAAGAAAAAACTAATTTTAAATAACAAAACGTACCTTTGGTTTCCTGGGAAATAATCATATCCTAGATTTTGAATTGTAAGATCTTACATAATTTAATATACAACGTTAACATATTACAAATGAGTTTACTTATTCAGTAAGAGCAATTTCATGAATTTCTATTTTAATGAATATTATCAACAATGATGATAAATCCTCCATCCTTATCATAAAATCTTTAAATAGGTCTTATATTAATTTTAGACAAAATCATGAACAATGAAAATGTTTAGTAAAACTTAGAAGATTATTGAAATTATTTTTTACTAAATACTATTCAAACTATTATAATTAATCTTTATTTTATAATTAAATATCAAGATTGTAAGATTGTTGGTTAAATACAAACATTAAAGGTTTCATTTTGTTAAACGCAAAATCCATTGAGTACTTTTTGAAAGGGTAAGTACAGTGTAGTGGTAAACTAATTTTGTCTACGGCCCTTTGAATCAGAAAATAGAAGTCAAGTTTTTCGTTGACACATTGTACAAAACTATTATAAAATTATTACTACAATATGAGTATACTATCAGCAATGGCGGAAATGATGTCGTTAAGACTTAATCGTTTTAATCAACCGATTGGATGGCTCAAACGGATTGAGTATTGTTTGTTCACAGTTTGAATTTCATTTACTAAATGACAATGTAACATATTGGACTAAACATGGGTTAATATAAAATAGTCGGTTGTATTTTTTCTTTTTTTTTTTAAATATTTCTATTTTAAATTTCATTTTACACTTCTCATTGACATTTGTTAAACAAAAATTGACTTTGAGTTAAGACTTTTCATGAATAAATTATAAGATCAAAAAGAGTTTTTTTAGATTTCTTAACACTAATATATCCAAAGCTAGATAAATTAGAAAATGGTGCCACCTTTTAAAATTTCAAAAGCATTTTACTGTGACAAGAGTATAACATTCAAACCACACTATTTCAAATTTAAAATATTTTACAATTAAAGTAAAAAAAAATTTAATAATATTAATCTTATTTAACTTTTGTGTCATCACATTCAAAGAGTTGTTGAACTTTCATTGAATAATTCAGTTTACAGTAAAATATATTGGTTGATGAATTTTAAATTATTCAATTGGTCAACATTACAAGAACTCTTTAAATAGTAACATCATTGACATAATTTAATAAAAATAATCTAAATATTCTTTAGAAATAAGATAAATATGTAACAATTTGTAAGAGTGAAACTTAGCATAATAATTAAAAAATTTTATTTACAGCTTTGTATATAACACAAAAAATGTTTATATTTGTGTAATCAATAATGACTTGTTTTCAATTTGACCCAATTTTATAAATACGCGTGTTTTGGGTGAGCTGAAAGTATAATAATTTTGCTGAATACTTCATTTATAAGTATTTTTTTTTCTCACTATTTATTACTTTGCACATTAAATATTTGACAGGTATTTTTTCTACCTTCCTACTACAACCATTTGAATACTTTGTCTTGCTTATATCTTGCTTGAACTAGATATACAATCTTTTAAAACGATATAATATATTTTTTAAGACCTGAAAAATAAAATAAATTGGTTAATGTTATTATAATATACATTTATAAATTTAATAAATTCGATCAATTTAGTTGAAAAAGTATATTTTTATTTCCTTTGTCATTTTTTGTCACGAATGAAATAATCAATCAATTATGTTACTTTATTTAGTGTATATATTTATAATTTTATTGGAACTTTAAAATATTTATACTTTTATTCAAGACATTTTTATTTTACATAGGTATTTATTCAAAATATTGAATAAAAACAATCATTTTTTACAATTTAAGCTGAGACATAAATTATAATATTTTCTTAATTAAAATAATAACAATTTGTTGTCAATAAAAATAATTGAATGAAAATAAAGCCGGTAAGTTTATAATTCTAATTATATGGCATATTATACAAAAAAAATCAACAGAAAAGTAATTAATATAAATATCTAAATAATAATAATAATATAAATAATAATATAATAATAAATAATAATATAATAATAAATAATAATATAATTATATTGATGACTGAAAAAAATAAAAATAAAATAATTCTTTTGAAAATTAGCTTTCACATGTATAATTTATTTTTTATTATTATTGCAATGAAAATTGTATTTTGGTTAAAATTGAATTTTATTAAACCCGTTCAACGTTTAAGAGAGGGTCATTTTTATGACAATTAAATTTATTTATTATAGTTATCTGTAATGAAAGTGAATAAATGTAAATACTTGCCGATGCAAATATATTACAACCAGAAATTTTATAAATTTACTAGATTTTAGTAAGTATATATGTAATGCCCAAAGTTGAACAAGTGTAAATAACAAAACAAATAGATAAATGCATAATTAAAATCCAATAAAAACCCCAAGTACAGGAAAAGTTTAAAAGAGACCTCTCATTGATTGAAAAAAAAATTGTTTAACTTAATTTTTCAAAATGTTTTCAAAACGCCTGCCTATTTTAAACTTACACTAAATAAAATATTTTTTTTTAAATAAAAAAAATTATTCATTAAAAATAAATAACCTTAGTTAGATACTGTGTAATATGATGAATTAATTTTTATTTGTTTATAAAGAAACCTTCTTACGGATGAGTTTATAAAACCTTTTGACTTTAGAATTGACGCACAGTAAGTACTATGTTGTCTACCAAACTTTTTGACGTGAGATTTTTGTAGTCCTATTAAACATTCTATTAAAACGTCCGTAACAAATCACCTTTGCTTGTGAGAACTAAAGAATTGGCATTTCAATCGATTAGTTTTCAAGGGATTAGGCAACGGATATTATTGTATTTTGACGTATATTATTGCAGAGAAAAAGAGACGATAGACGTCCGGTGGCGACGATTGGGCTAAAAAAAATATCCCCCAAATTTTTTTTTTTTAAAGGGCGTCGATAATTTCTTTTTTTTTTTTTTTACACAATCATATTATGTATTTTGGGTAATATTACAGTTGTAATAGTGAGTAATAATGAATAGAAGTGAAAAAACGTAAATTATTGAGCAGCTGATCTGTCGTTGACTTAATAGCTGTTGTACCTGCCTCCTTTTTATAAAGTAAAATTTTGGTTTGTTTTCCACTTCATAAAATACTGTTTTTACGACCCCTTTGTTACACTCAATTTCACCTATTTTTTCTCTTTTATCTATTATGTGTGATGCGTGTTATCGTCATTACCGTTATCTCATCTATGTGCAGATGAAGTATGTAACGTGCAAATATGTTCACTGTATACGTGCAAAATTATGAGAAACCGGGTAAGATCCAACTGCTTCAGCTGCTAGGTACGGACCAGCATACTATTCTTTGGACAATCATAGATCTCAACAGCCCACATCCCCTACTGTGTTTACACTTGAGGTGCTTATCTTTGAGATAACCTATGAAGTGATGTGAGTAAAAATAGAATTAAAAAAAGTGGATAATTCTCCTTAAGACCTTTTCGTAACGTGTCGGTAGACGTGTTTATTATATTAAATAATATTAAATTCGGTATTCCAAAAATGACTCCAATAAAAGTTAAAAAAAAAAAAAAATAGGAAATAACTGAGAATAATAATTTCAGAAAACGCGACACTATATAGCTTAGAAGAAAGAAAAAAACCCTATAGAATGTGATCAGAGTTAAAATTGAATCGTAGAAAGTAATATTTGTACAGAGTCGTTTGACATCTACTGAAGAATTTACTCCTTTGTGTTATTGCAATAAGTTAATATACAACTTATTGTATGCGCAGTCTCTTTGGGGTTATTGCATTTATTTTCAGTCTGGTAAACCGGCGATCCGTAGATTATTTCCAAAAAACTTCGGGGTTTGTCATTGACCACAAATAATCTTACTCCAGTTTTTCTGTGTCGCAGTAACAGTAAGGTATACGAGTTTCTTCGAATTTTGTTTGTTAACGCATTATATTATCATTCGTTCCGATCATTGAATTTCGAATTTACTACTAGTTATTCTTTGTGTTGGGGTTGACGTCGTGTATTGTTCTCTGTCTGAACAGAAAAGATTTACCCAAATTGTGAAACTAGTATGCGTGAAAGGACGTTTAAATTTGTCATCTCCTGCTCAATGTGCTGTGAACGACTTTGTTCAAAAGTTATTAGTTATTTTTCAGGAATGTCGCACAGAATTGAATTTTTGTATTTTTCGAGAAAATTTAAGAAATGTTCTTCGTAATTTATTCCAAGATTATTTAAACATTTTGAATATTTAAACGTTCATAATTCAAGTAATTCAAAATAATTTTCAGATAGTTTATAATTTTCAGAGAATACAAATTTAACAAAACGACATAATGTAGTTTTGAGGTTGTATGATATTTTTAATTGCATTGAATTTTTACAAAATTATTGAAGAAGTCAAAAAGTGAAATTTAGTCTTTTATAGCGTTTTAAATTTCATTCACATCTGTTTCATTTTAATTAATTCAGTTGCATACTAATTGTACTTATAGGAGTCAGTGCAATTCTTAACAGTTACTTTTAGATAGTTGAAATGTAGAAAACATTGTGATATCTTACCAATGTTTTATTATCAATACGCACTAGAATCTTTTAACAGTATTGTTCAAAAATAGTTTATAATTGAAAAATGCATCAAAATAGTTTGAACTTTTGTAGTCCCTTTATTAAAGATTGTGGTGAAAATAGTTCAAAAGCCAATAGAGGTCAATAGCCTAAAGAGTACACAACACATAAGTAGAACATACATAAAACTGAAATACTTTGAAGCATTGTATAACATGAGAAGCTTTTAAACTAGATTAATTTTTCTGCAAAACAATAGCGATTTAAAAAAAAGGCAACTTAAAAATAAAATAATTATTTGATATTTTTATTCACTCGAGCTATAATATATTTTTGTGAACTGTTAGATGAACGTAAAGTAGAATATTTACAATGTTGGCAATGTTTATACTAGATAACTAAAATAAATATTGACCATTTTTCATAAGTTAACGTTTTGTTGTAATGAAAATGAATTGATTTTCAAGAGACGTTGTTGTAAAAGTGTTGAAGAATTCTTACTGTTTTAAATGAAAAATTAAAACATACTCGTAGGTCGTGGTTTTAAATGATAAACACCCTCGTCAAGTATTTAAACCAGTTGTATTTATAAACGTACCCGTATGTCTGCAGCGTGTGCGTCTGGTATGTGTGGTATGTGTTTACCCGCCTGCTGCAGTTGCCTCTATATACACACAACGGGTAATTAGAATTAGAAACTATTCGTCTTAATCAGCTATTCATAATATTCTAGCAACCAAAACAGTATAGTGTAATAAAAGTATCTATCAGCTACTCATTCTCTGGAAAAGTTAATATTTAACATTCCAAGTTTGATACGACTGTAATTTTCCTTAAGCTCGTCTTTATATACATATACAAGAAAACATGAAATGTTTGCTTGTGTCGACGTCCAATTGGCGAGAAGAAATTTAAATTGAGAATGGCATGGAAACTTATTGTTAGTATAATATGCTTTTTGTTTAGTCAGGAGATTTCAAGTTAAAGTATGTTACACAATAAAATAAATTAACGTTTTATGGGGTAGAAATTCATTGAATTTTACGAAGCGGCTTTTAGTTTTTAATGGTATGACGACAGATGAAAGCGTATTTTTTTTTTTTATTCAGAAATAATTAATAAATAATTATTTATTAATTAATTGTTATTATTATACTAATTATAATTAGTATAATAATAACAATAAACAGTTTTCCTTAAGTGATAATTCTTTGAAATTATTGATCTATTGTTTTAAGATATGAAAATGTAATAACTCAAGTTTCAAATAAATTTTATATATGTTCTTTATACGAGTAGTACTGAATGATTATTTTTATAAGGACTCTTACGGCATATGATATTGTATAAATCGATAAAAGTTCATTTTAAATGTGTTATTAACTAATATGTAAGGTAATAATATATGGGAAAAAAGCTGAGTAGTATCAAAAAATAGAAATCTCACCCTCTTCTAATAAAACAACCACCTCTTAAATCCTATTAAATAATCTTCCACGTCAAAATTTGCTAGAGACTTTATCTTACTTTTAAGGAAACAGTCTTGCTGATCTTATTACAATTTACACTTTTAATATACGAAATCAGAATCGTTTGATTTAATTTAATTTTCAAAACACGTTTTCAAGACTGAGTAATATTAAAAATACAATGTTATAAATTCCAATTACTATTTAATGTAATTAATTATAATTACAAATTTAAATGAAAACAAATAGCGCCATGCCTAAAAAAAATAATTCACAATTTATTCTTCAGATTTTTGTGTACATTAAATAAAAGTAAGTTTTGCTTTTTATTTGGGGCAATTAACGATTTTTTACATTTACATTTTGATACAAGATATTTTTCACGATTTAAAAATTGTTTTCAACAGTAACCATGACAGTTAACAATCAGCATACCATCTGTCTGAATACATTAAGGTATGTGGATTTTAACGGATTAATTATATATTACAGCATGAAAATCACCGGCCTACATCTGCACTACCGTTTTAAGCCTCCTAAAAATATTATTTCAAACAATTTTATTATGTATATGGTGTTGCTTTATATAGCTTTTGATAGGTCTACTCATGTAGCACTTAAAGTCACCATTAGCCGCTCAATACGACTATCAACTAATATAAGTGTATAAAAGCAATTTGAAAGAAAATGTTCAGTTTTGAATCTTTAATTGATGATGCAATAATTTTGAACCGCTGAGTTAAACGGTTATTATAAAAAACACTTGAGTTAACGTGTATTCGTGAGCGATTTAATGTGATTGAAGTTCGAGTAGAAGGAATGCACTAAAGGTAAAACGGAAGTAATAGGGGTCTCTGGTCAAGTACCTCATGGATAACAGACACATGAACTAAGGCCTGTAAAACACAAAGGTCACCTTTATCGAGCCAATCCTTTTAAAAATGCTCCAACAAAAAATAATAGGGTGTAATTGACTATTGAAATTTTACAGGTTAGATCAAAAAAATAAAAGTAGTTTTAAAATTTTCCTTTTACATACATTCAGTTATATATATATTATATTTTCACACTTCGGCTGATATGATCTTCATGGATTTTCTGGAATGAAATGGCTAATACGATTTTCCGAAAGTAAGTTATGCCGACCAAAAAAACTACACTAAGTAGAGTAATAAAGATTAGGACGATAAAATGTTATGAAAAGATATTGTGACAATGCTATGAGAAAAGATAAGGTTAAGAAAGGATTAAGTGGTGTGTAGAAAGAAAAGGATTTATCTGTAAGTGAGCATGATATTCCTAGCGAGATAAATTGAGTTCGCTCTTGGGCTCTGTTCTTCAATTTTCCACAGTTTTATTGTTGAGCTACTAAAAATAAAGTTTTATTAAGTATATATTGCTTTTTGCTTTGCCATTTTAAAAGTCATACTTATACTTTTACACACGTATTGTCCATTTAGAAAAAAATTATTACTTCTAAAAAAAATTTTACATTGAAAAAAAATTAAATAAATATATTTAAAGATTTAACAATCAAAACGAATTGTTAGTTTTGCTAGTACCAAAGATTGTTTTTAAGGTCATTATTACTTAATGGTCTTATGTGCAGTATTTTAATATTCTTTTACTTTTATACGAGATTCAATATATGTATAATTTAAAATAATTTAATACCACTAAATCTTTTATGATTTTTCTTAGTAATATTTGAAAGACTATTAGGATAAGGGTGGCCGACCCCAAGTAGTTGGAATTAAGGCGATGAATAAGAAGAAAGAGATGATGAAGAATATTTGAAAAACTATTTACATTGAATTATGTTTTATTTAATAGTTATTAAGATATCATCAACTTGAAAATTGTAATGTTTTGTTAATTAACATAGTAGGTAAATAAAACTAAATAATAATGTCATCTACTCTTCTAACAGTTCAATACATTCTCAATTTTTCATGAGTTATAACAAATTGATTATTTTATGATGAATATTCTTTGTTTTTTTTAAATAAAATTACTATTTACTGCTTCAACAACAACACAATTTAGAAATAATTTGTCAGAGTTTACTAGAATAAATATGTGTAAAGTATGAAAAAATAATCTGCGTTAAATTCTTCAGATTTTATTGTATGAATAGAAGAACAGCCGTTTAACCCACGTACCTCCATTATAGTCAGATTTATATGTTCGGATGCACTCTGAGTTATGGTCGTCACAATTTTTTAAGATTTATCATATCATTATCAGTACACAAAGAATAATAATTGTACGGAGTGTCTGGTCTCGCAAAGATGATAAAAATCTATTGCAAATGCAAAATCCAAACGCGTTCGGATACAGCACTTAGGGATTTTTAGATAATAACTTAAACCACTGCGACGCCGATCTAACGATACTGGTTAAACTACTAGACTATTATTATTTCTATACCTTTTATATAATATAGATTATCTCTAAACAGCTGGCTTTAACAAACGTCATTATTGTTGTGTATGGAAAACAATAGCGGCTGCAACAACAGCAGTTATGCGCCATACACCGCACAGCATGTACAACTTGGCTTCAGATTACTCTATGGATGTTATTATAATAACTACGACGGTACACAATTATTTTATTCAAAATGACAAGGGAAGATAATGTGCAATTTTCAAGTGATAATTTATTACCTTATAGACCCTTAATAAGAAGAGTTCTCATTTGATTAGTATAATGTACAATGACTACCAAAGCTTGCACTGCATACGCGTGAGCTTTAGTTTTTTTCAATAATATTGTACGTGATTTCATCTACATTAATATTTATAATTATATTCTACTAATAAAAGTAACTCATTTAAATAAAAATTATTAATAACATTTTTTTGAATATAATTTTTTTCAAAATGATTATTTTGTAAAAGAGTTGCAAAAGTTCAATTATTTAATGAAATTTTTTTATTTTATTTGAATACAAATATTTATGATGCTTTATTTTATTTTTTATGATAAAACCGTTAATTAAATTGTTCTGGTCAGCATTGTCTAGACCACAGAGTATCATAATTTAGCAATTCTATATGTTGGAATCCATGTAGAATAATATAATCCCTACTCGCTACATAAAGTACAAAAACATTCAGTTTGTAGGCGATTCAGTAAAAATAAACTATGATTGATGAGGCTATTTCCAAAAAGTAAACAGAAACAACAAATCAGTATTTATTGGAGTCGGGAAACCAGCACATATTTATTTTAAAAAACTTTCTTTAATTATATGTAAAATGTAGTAGAGGTCATATCTCACGAAAGTTAAAATATTTACATTTTTTTTTTAACTGATTTTTCTGTTTGTCTACCTATAATTTTTATCATTGACACGTGATAATCTAAAATTAGACCATTAATTTGTTCTAATTTTAACTTTTTTTATTATTACTTTATAATCTACAAAAAGAGTCTGTACAAATCCTCTGTCAAACACAAACATTCAGACCCTGCTCACGATTTTCTTTTTTTATTGTTTTATTGTTAAAATGTCTGTTTCCTAGGTGGTGTGCTTAACAGCCAACACACTATGATGTACTCACAAAGGTACTATAACGTTCCACCCTAGTACACAATAAAATAACACTGTTGACGCGTTACTCGAGCTGTAATCATCCAGCGTGTTTTATTTTGATTTATTTGATCGACTACTATAAAAATGTGTACATATATTATATTATAATGTATATCATTGTTTAGCCAGACACAATGAGCCACGAGTGAGATTAATTTAGTACAAATTTATTGTGCACCGTTCTAGTGATGTACGAGCTGTATTTGGCTAGACGGTTGGCTGTCGTAGAAGAGAAGAAAAAGGGTTGAACATTATAATATAATAATAATAGGCCACCCACTAAGTGAAGAGACGGTCGAGTTACGGCAGGAGCAGATACAAGGTCTTGAAGGGAATAATATTAGTCATCTCGTTGTGGGATGAACGCACAAACTCGACAACCACATTTGGGGTGGTATAGGCTTTGGGTGCGTTTTAATGATATCACACAACATATACATGTATCCGTACCACAGTAGAAGCATTCTACTGTATATACTATACGTATATTTTTAGAACTTGTGGTTAATTTTACAAATAGTGTCTGACATATTCTGTGACCCATATGTGTCGCCATATTACGTAAAATCAAAAAAATCCTTATTTTAAGAATTAAATTAAATAAATAAAAAAAAAACTATAGCACAATTAGGTTGCAGTACAGTATGGACATGCGATAGTTGGGACAAGTATTGATGGTATCTGACAGTGATTAAAATCACTATTATAAGAAACGCTTTGATACCAATATGAAGATAGTGTTTAATTCTAAGAAATTGGTGCATAATTACGAGAATTATCGCACAAAAATAGCATAGATTTGAATATAGTATCCGATTTTACCATGAAAACAAAATAAAGTTCGAAAAATCTTTTTTTTCATATTAAAGTATATTACATAAGCTTTAATTTAAGATATATATGAAAGTGTCAATATTTCTGGAACACTTACAAAAGTAAAGCTGAAAAAGTTAATTATTTAAAAGAAATTGTATTTTGATTCGCCCCTATGGGCAAGTAAAGGAACTAATTTATAAAAAAAAATATATACAAAATGATTGGTAAATACCACATGTATTTATAAAAAAAAAATTTGATTGATTTTGTCGTTTTTAAAAAAGTTATGGTAGTTTTAAGTAAAAAAATTGAAAAATGTCGAAAATTAGCGATTTTAAACTTTGTAATTTTTTTGGATATTTCCCCCATTTACAAGGAGCGAGGGAAATGTTTTCAATTTTTGAGGATAATGTCTTCGACTAGATATGATTTGTGATATTTAGACGTATGGTTGAAAGAAATCGGTTCGATAAGAGCTGTATAAAGTAGCGACAGACATAAAAAAAAACAAATCATAGTAAAATGAATACCTTCTCGCTTCATATCGAAGCTAAAAAACATATCTAAGTGTACTTAAACTATTGGTTTATTGGGATATAACCTTAAATAAATCATACCCTTACAAACTGTATTGCAAAATTTGATATTTATTTCTACTTAAAAAATAGTACTATAGAATTACAATTAAAATTTCCCTGCTTAATTTTAGTCGTTTATCCTTTGCTGTTATCATAAAACATGAAGTAACACCCAGAGCAGTCATTCTCTAAGGATTAAATCTGTATCTTAATATTAGTTAAACTGAATTTAATGATAAATATTCGCTGCAATACAATAGCATTATCTCGTCTATAAGTTAAGGTAACTATGTCAAATCCGTATAAATTACATTTTCAAAATAGAGAAAAATGGTTTTAAATTATATACTTACATTCTGTTATCTTTATTATACACTTAAAGTTTTATCAGTTTAATCTCATACTTTTATTTCCTTAACAAAATACAAAAAATAAAATGTATTGAAGCTTTGCATTCATTTGAAATCTTTACAGAAATTCTCAAAAGTTTAAACATATACCTGATTAGCTTGTAGTAAATATCGTATAAAATATTTTAGAAAAAAGTCTATGAAATTTAGTTTCCATTTTTAGAATAATACGTTATTTATCAATTAACACTTCATTTATGAACATTTCAATTTTCATATTCCATTATCACTATTGAATATTTCTTATTAAACTCTTCTAACGAATTTTTGATGTTGTCTTTAACATTACATTGTGATTTTGATAATAAAATGTGATTTATTCATGGAATAAATTTTAATTTACTAAATCTTGACATTGTGAATAACTTTTCAGGATGATCTGCCATGTGTTACGCAGTATTTTTAAAGTATAAGATAATCTAGTAAAGAGTCTATTTGTTTCTTTTCAGAAATTATTAGTATTCTACCCACTTTAATTAACAGAAAAAAATATAGTTCTATTCCCTTGTTTTTCCTCTTGTAATTGTGTCAACTTTAGTTTTTTAAATGGAATTATTTATGTTTTACTAACTAAAGAATGAGACAATGATCTCATTAATACAATAATTGATCAGAAATAACTTTTGGTCCAGTATTTTGGAAATTTTTAACATTTGTAAACATAAGATAGATGTGAAGAGCGAGTCTGTTTATTTCTACCTTTAAGAATTTCTAAACCACTCTTCTCCTCCCATTATGATATAAAAATACTTATATTTTTTAAAATAATGATTCAAAAGTTATCGACTAGTAATTTTCTTAGATTATTTTCTCATTTTTAAGCAAATTAAATGTGTAAGAAAATCCATTAAAAAATTATTGTTGATAAAATTTCAACTGGAATGACAGGAAATTATATTTTTTTGCGTTATTTAAAGTAGATTAAATTCTTATAACTTCTGAAAAAAAACCCAGCACAGGGGGGTCACGGCATAGTTAGATCAAGTATAATGATATCTGACAGTGATTAAAATCACTATAAAAAAAATGCTTCGATGCAAATCTTTAGATAGTGTTTAATTTTAAAAAATTAGTGGATTATTCCAAAAGCTACATGATCTGCTAGTTCCTTATTAATATCCTGATTAAGATAAAGTATGTCAAATGAAAAAGAGAATATTAAAAAATATTATTTCTCAAAAAAAAATTATGTTGATCCATACATTTTTCAATTAGTTATAGCATTATAAGGTTAAAAATGTAAAAAATAAAATCCAGAATTTTCACACAATAATAGCATTCGGTAGCCATGAAGATAAAATAAAGTCCGAAATTTTATTTTTCCATAATAAAGTATATTACATTAACTTTAATTTAAGATATATATAAAAGTGTCAGACTTTCCGGAACATATTCAAAAGTCAAGTTGAAAAAATTAATTTTTTGTGAAAAAGTTGTCATTTTAAATCCCCCCCTGTGGGCAGATAAAGAGTTAAATTTACAAAAAAAATATACCAAATGATAGGTAAAGACATCAAGCATCTATAAAAAAAAAAATTATATTGATATGTTCATTTTTGAAAAAGTTACGGCAGTTTTTAGTAAAAAAAGTTAAAAAAATTTCGAAAATTAGCGATTTTTAAATTTGTAATTTTTTTGGAGGTTTCCCCCATTTACGGGGAACGAGTGAAATTTTTTCAATTTTTAAGGGTAATGTCTTCGATTAGATACGATTTGTGATCTTATGATGTATCTTTGAAAGAAATCCGTTCGGTGAGAGCTGAGAAAAAGTGGTAACAGACACAAAAAAAAACACATCATAGTAAAACTAATACCTTCTCAGCTTCGCATCGAAGCTAATATACTGTAACTTATACTATTGAAGATAATACATAAGACATAGTTAGCGGATCATCCTATCTGGAATATAAATATTTTTAACAGTATACGTTTATTAACGTATACTGTATTGGTTTTGATATTTCACTTTTTAAAAAAGACGCTTCATTATTTAATTAATTTTAATTAAATTGTAATTTCATTATTCATAACTGGAAAACGTTAGTGTTTCAGTTTTCTTCATAATTTCTGAAAAACGTCAATCATTATCAATTAGATATTCAATCATAAACAAATAAGTAATAACTAATAAAACTTTGAAAGTTTTACATAATTTGTTCCCTGGTTAGGTCTTTAAATTCTTAGAATTTATAAACCTTTAGTACTACCTAAAGTTAATTCTACATAAATTAAATTGAAAATTCATTTATTTATGAGGAGAAATATTAGTAGCCTGGTAATTTATATGTACTAATCTTTTTCTAATTTTAATCAGTAAATATTATATTACTGTATTAAAATAACAATGTAGTTAATATTCATTTGAAAATCAAATTAACTAAAATATTTATTTATGATTTTATAAATTTAAGAGTTGAATGTAATATTAAAAATAAGTCAAATAATTCATTATCGTATATTACATGAAATTAATGTTTGATGTACCGAATTTATTCATCCTTTTGATTTAATTTTAATATATACTTTACTAAATCCTGCTTAAAGTCTTGCATTTATGCACATCAAATATTTATCATTTTTCTTGGTGAATTACTTATTTATATAAAAGCTTTATTCATAGCACACACCCAATTGTAAAACTGCAAAATATTTCCGACTAGTGTAAGTATGTTACCATTTATACTAATTAAAGAAGTTCAATTGTTTATGATGTCCTTAACTTATTCATAATAGTTAATTACATAACGGTAACAACAGTACATAATAATTACTTGTATGATTTCGAATAAAAACTTGAGCAACACAAGTTAAATTGATAAACGTGAATTCGATTTAAGTATTTTTTCAAGTTAAATAGTTATTTCATTTATAATTACAGTGAAATATTTGAAACATTTTATTTAACACTTTTATTATTTATAATTAATATTTGAAAATTAAACTTTAATCAAACTATTTGTTAGTAGAGAATGATTGATTTTGGGTAACACATTCATATTCTCAAAAACTATTGAACATTTTTAATCTCTGTAAAGAGAGAAAAAATTTAGTTAAAAAATCTATAATATTATGTAATTATTTTTTTATATCTAAATCATTAAATGGGTTCCCCTATTAATAACTGGAATAAACTGGAATGAAATTCGTCCAACATTCAAAATAAAACATATTTATAGAAATATTTATTTTTCCATATAAAAGTTTTTGAGACTATATTACTACGAAAAAAAATGTTTATAAAGGTGAAATTAATTTAAAAAAAAAACACATAGTAAAATTAATACCTTCTCAGCTTCGCATCGAAGCTAAAATAATTATACATATTCAAACTATTTCTAAAATGCGTATGTTGAATAATGTTTAAATATTATGTTAATGTGGTGGATAAAAAAAATCAATCTTCAGGAATATAATTAAAATTGCTTTTCAGGATTTACGAAATGGTATGACCTATTTGACCATGCAAACCTTTTTAGTTAATTAATATCACATCTACACATTTATATGAAAATTATTTACATCAAATTACCATTTTAATTTGTAACAACTATAACAGGTAACATAAATGGTTAATAATACCCTAAAATGTTATCACATTTACAAAAAAAAAAAATTTATTTTAAAATTTTATTGCTATACATTTGCATATACTTATAGTTAAGCTGATTTAATTATTATAAATTTTTAACTTTCTGATTGTAGGTTAATAATAAATAATGAGAAAATTTTAATTAATTTCAAAATATTCTATATAAATATTATATACAGGGTGATTGACTAACTATATATGCCTCACGAATTTTTTTTAAAAATATTAGTATTATCGTATATGTAATTATTTTATTTGTTATAAATCTTTGTTGAGCTACTTGACAAGAAAAATGAAGATTCAATCTTCATCCCTCAACCCTTAAATCAATATCAACTTTAGTTTTTCAAATAGCAACCCAGTTTTTTTTTTATTAATCTTGTTAATAATAAAAAAAAAAATTTTCTCAAAAAAAAAAAATTAATTTTAATAAATTCTAAGCGAGATATTACTATTTAAAGTTTAGGGGATTTAACAAATAAAACAGTAAAAATTTAAATTTTCTCGTGAAACAGCTCATCAAAGATCCATAATGATTAAAAAAAAAAATTGTTTATAACTCTTATATTTTCAGAGATAATTCGTGAGGCATAGTTAGTCAATCACTCTGTATATACACGATAATTTGAAATTTATGTAACTATCTCATCATTTCCCTAAGGTAGAATTTTTGATATCAGTTAGATTAGATTTTTAAATGTTTTATTAAAGCAATTGCTATACTGATCCTAAAGTTTATTGTTCTATCATGACTCGTATTTTGATGCGATGACATCAAAATATTAAGTTTTTTGTTTCTTTAACTTTGCAAAGTGATCCTTTAACTTTTCATCATAGTTTTAATTTTTCTTAAAAAAATAAAACTTTGGGCTTTAGTATTTGAGCTGAAACAATTCATATATTTCAACAGAAAAATCCTATATTAAAAAAAAAAGGTGTTTATAAAAGAAAATGATTTCGTAGGTCTAATAAAAACTTTTTTTTACCTATAAACAAAAACTGACGATAAACTCATAACTTGATTCGCTTTAACAGCATTATTAGTCCCATAAAAAACTTAAATATTCCCCCTTATCTTTGGGAATAAGAAATTATTTAAGATCAAAATAAGTTTGATATAAGAAATAAATTTTTAAATTAACCTACTTATTCTTTCAAACACTTCTCTTAAAAAATTCTGTTTGACTATTCATTGTTGATAAACACTAATATTGGCGTGAAATAAATTTATTTTCATGCTATTAATCTTAGTATATTTTTCATTTCTAGATAATACTCACCAATTTATCATTATTTTAATTTACTGAATGATATTGATTAAAAAAATTATTTTTTAATTTTAAATAAAGAAAGTACAAAGTAATTAAATGACAAACTTTAAATAACGCCAAACATCTTAAATATTCATTTATTAAATAGCTAAACAAAATTTTCAAACTTACTTTTATTTTTACTAAATGTTGATTAATACTAAAAGAAATGAAAATATTTAAAACTACCAAAATTCAGTCATGACAGCGATTAAATTATTTTTACTTGAAAAAAGGATAACTTAACCTCTTAGACTGAACTTTTCAGTATTAATTTAATTTTACTTTAGACAGAAGTTTGAAAATAATGTTTCTCTAAAAGTTTTCAAGTAGAGGTAACTATACTGTGACATGAAGCACAGTTGGACAATGCAAATTGCTGGAAAATTATTTATTGAAGGAATTTGATACTACTGTATAATAATACGTAAATCGCTATAGAATTAATTAAAATTAAATAATACGAATAAAAAAAAATTAATGCTTAAATTAAAATATTTCTGTATAGTGTTTATCAATTAAATTTCTTGTTGATAAATTTAAAGTATAAATAATTTAAAACCATTTGTTTTAGAAAAATCATTAAACTTTTGATTGTTTGTTTAGTACTAGTTATGTCTACGACGCTTGTATAAAAATACAAAGGAATAAAGAAAACTTTAAATTCTCGCATTACACCATCGTTTTATTCATCAGAAAATTCTGGATGATCACTGCGTTGATAAACAAACTCTAATGAAACTTCTATAAGTCGAACAAAAGCATTCTACAGTTCCTTTGGTTACTCATAACAAATAAATAAAATCATTCGTAAGGTTACACAGTACTTAACAATAGCCAAGTTTATTAAAAGATCAAAATTACTGCTCAATTAAAAATTAAAAATATTTCAAAATGGCTTAAAAAAAAATCTGAAAGTTGTTGAGAAGTTTTCAAATTATAAAACTAAATATTTTTTATATGGATTTTTAAGTGGTTTCGCATCAGTAAATATTCAATCGATTTGATTTCATTGAAAATTCATCAGAAATATATTTTTAAATAATAAAAATAAAACCTTTTGAAATAAAAAATGTCTTTTAAAATACAAATCTATTGCTAAGAATTCTCTTTTGGCATCAAACCACTATTGTTAATAGTTCAAACAAAAAAAAACCGATAACTAATTAGCGGTTTCTCCCTCTTAATATACAATTCGCATTTCACACCGACATATGGCAAACACCGTTGGGGAGGGAAGTTTCGATCTCTACCGTTAATGGATTTTTCCTTTGAAGTAGTACCCCAAAACCGATCGATGATACTCACGTATATAAATACACTCAGTCTCCTAATAAATATAATACCTACTCTTTGCCCTATCTAAACATGTATCCCCACTGAACTAGTGTAGCTCTATGTCCATTAAACTATTCCGTTTAAACATTATACACATCCAACCGTAGGGCTTTTAATCTGACCTTTTGTTCCGACAGACACACAGAAATTATCGCGATACACTATCCCTCACATCCCTACCGTCCTACCTATTGCTTTGCTTCGCCACTCCGGAACCCGGCGGCCTCTGAAAACAACGGCAGTCGTTAATACCGGAACCAGTTTTTTATTATTATTATTACATAGTTTAAAACCTTATGTATATATAATGCATTCAGGCAAAGTGGGGTGTCGAAGGGGGTGGGGCGCACTAGAGGACAGCTGCAAGTAATCGGAACCCAGGCACGCGACAGCAGCTGGTTATCAGCTGTCTGTGTGTACGTGGTACTGCCGTATGTGCTTGGCATCTGCTGTGTGCTAGGTTACTATGCCCTTTCCTCTGCTTCCTCCCCCCCCGTTAATAGTGAGACCAGTGAGGGGATATTCCGGTTTTCGCAAAAGGTTTTTTCATCAGCTCTAGGTCATAGGTGGTTTTCTATTCGTTCCGAGGATCATTTATTTTATTATCACCGGTGGCCCTTCTCAAATTTTTTTAACGTAGATTTTTCATAAAGCGAATTTTTTTTTATTAATTTATGGTCATATATTAACGCATTGTACAATGTGACGACCCCAGTGTCTAGATATCATATGTGATCAAAGCTGTACGTATACAAAATTACGATTACTACAGCTTTAGATAGTCGATATAGGATTATGTTTTTTATAGAAACAGAAAATAATCTTATAAACTAAAAATTTTAAAAGCTGATTATCACAGATAAGCCAAATTTTTTCTATGTTAGTATCAAACTTATTAAAAGCTTTAAAAAAATAGTCGTATTAGTTCATATAAGTCTTATGAGGTGTTTATTTTTTATTATTGAAAAAAATGACTGGGCAAAAATATATATGCGTTGGTCATTATAACGAACGTCTATTTTAAAATAAAGTAAGTAAGCAATGTGTTTTTATGAATTGGTATCAAATATACATAAAGAAGAGAGCATTGTAGTTATAATGATCAGTACTAAAATTTTTAATAATTTATGCCGCTCTCGTAGTATACGATTATTCAAATAATATATTAGTTAATGAATACTATAGTACTCATCAAAAATTATTATGTTTATTTAATACATGTTTTAAACATTTACCTATAAATGAAATATAGATGAACTTTGTATTTAGTTAATCAAACTATATAAATGAGCCTATTTAGTTCATAAATCATCAAAACAGAAAAATAAAAAACCTCTTGTAAAAATAATTTTAAAATCATAAACTATTTTGTTTTATTAAATTATGTTTTCACTCTTTCACGTTGAAACATTTTATAAATCAAATTTAACGTTATATCTAATTAGAAGTAAAAAATGGCCGATGTTTGAAGAAACAAAGTTCAGAAAATATGTTATATCGCGTTGTGTTTTTGAGTGGTATTATGAGTTTGATATTATGAAAAATAATATTTTCAAGAACTGCAATTTTTTAAAATGAAAATAGTACGTGGGGTAATGTTGTTTTGGCGACATTACCTTCCTATTTTCGGACAGACGTGTGTTATTTGAAATAATAACTAAGTACATGGGATATGATATTAATGCATCGTCGAAAGGCCTTTAAAATGTTTTGTTGATATTAATGCGTGAGCGTCGTGGATAAATTGAACACAATGTACACAAGCATATATCTATACAATGTGTAAAGGATCAGTAAAATAATATAGTGACCATTAGAGTGTAGTTATGTCACGGTTTATTTAAAAGGGATTTATCAGAATTCTCTGCGTGATTATTGATTATAAAATTCATATTAGCAACATACTTTTCTTAATTTTATCTAATACTAATATTATAAAGGGTTGTATGTTTGAATAAAACTACTTACAATATGTTATATTAAAAATCAACTTCAATAAATTCTTAAAAAATGTAAATAATAATAGAATCTAAAACCAATTATTATTATTTTTTTAATTAAAGAGCTTCTCATTTTTATTTTATTATTTTATAGAAAAACAAAATAATTAATATAAATAACGCATGACATTCGACCACAGTTTAAATTCGTCATACAACTCTATCGACCTCTAAAATTACAAAAGAGTGAAAAAAATCCATGTCAAGTTTATGTCACAGTTATTGACAATTACTATTGAAGAAATCCGTTTGTAAACGTTAAAATGAAAAAAATCCTTAGACACTTACACACGTAAGCGTTTCCCTCTTATTTTTTGCTTCTTTTAATGATCCGTCGACACCGAGGCGGTGACGATTAGGTTCTGTTAGAGACTTTAACAATGCATGCCGAGCCCCATCATTACCTCGGTTGGTTCAATGTTTACAATAATAATAACAACAATAATGCTACTAGTAATAATAGCAGCAACCAGTACTTGAGGACCCTGTGAGAAAATAACTTGGAAAGATACCGCTGACTTTGGACAAAGAGTGGAATGGTTCAATATCGCAAAGAAAAAGGATTTCTGGGAGGAGGAGATTGCGTTTTTTCCGGGTAATTTTGCAGTAGGTAAAAAGTTTTTAAGTCAAATATTGTATGAAATCTCACTGCGCTACCTAATAGCTGACAATGAAGCAAAGGGGTGAGACGCAGCGATAGTGACGTTAATGGGTGACAATGTGAACCCACAAAAGATCCTGAGTATATAGTCCTCAGGGTTATTGCACAACGTTTACCTATTCGGAAGAGTCAATAGCATACACGAATCGAGTTAACAAATAAAATCAATTTTTACAGCTGTCAATACTCATCATTACTGACGGTACATGGTAATGACATTTTTGATATTACAAACATATTTTTTACAAAATTTGTTCACATATATTAAAATATTTATCATAACGTATTGCCGGAATCGAATGTGTGTAAATAACCAAAGTTAAACATAAAATGTTAAGCTAACACAAGAGTTGCGATAACCAGGTGTGCAAACAAGAGTGGTCACTAGTCACCCTTTTACTGATCGTAGCCTAAGGTTGAGCATTAATTTAGAGTAATTTATTAATTAAGCCAAACAATAACTTAATACTAATCTATTTATTTAAACTCACAAAACTTTAATTTGAATGTATTTTACTCGTGGTTGTATTAGAAAACGGTTCTGTAACCTAACAATTTCTTATAAACAATATTAAAACTAATGAAGCTCATCTCAAATGTGTGTCTTGAAGATTTTATTGATACAACCTTTATGGATAAATCGTCAATTTGTTTATACAAAGGGATCGGCATACGATAAATCACTCAATTATTCACAAAATAAATACAATGTTAAAAAAAAAATTTTGATTTCTTTTAATTATAAATATTATTTGATTTATCAATTAATAATTACTTTTTAGAATCATCTCTTAAAAATTGATGAGATGTCAATTTTTTTTTTTTTTTTACTGATCGATAACAAATTTTGGACCAGTATTTCAGAAGTTATTTTCATTTTTATATTTAAACGGAACTTAGTGTACCGTCGGAAAATGACTAGTATAAAAATAGTATTACATTTCCAGTTATAACTTCAAATTGTCAATTACTTCTAAAATACTGGTCCAAAAATTGTTATCTACAAATCATTTTCTTAATAATTAAGAATAGAATAGAAAATAATCTAATAATTAGATTATTTTCTATTCTATAAGCTAGCAAATATGTATGTTGTCTTTTAAAAAATAAAGTTGACATTCCTTTTAAATTATTAGGGATAATTCTAAAAAGTAATTATTGGCTAATAAATAAAAAAATATATGCAAATAAAAGTAATCAAACAATTTTTTCCAATATTGTATTTATTTTGCGAGTAATTGAGTGGTTTATAATAAACCGATCGCTCTGTATATTTCATTTTTGATTAGTTGAAATATAACAAAATTTAATATCAAATAAACGAAAAAAATGTTATTAAAATAAAAGCTTTTGAGTATTTCATTTTACACGTGCTTAAAAAAAGATTTGTTTTACAAAGGCTTTTAGGAAATTAAATTATACATTTTTCAATTTACCTAAGTAAAAATAAATACATTGATAAATAATATAAAAATGTGACTAAAAATAAAGCTCAGCAGTAAATATTTATAAAGCAAATCAATAATTTTCTACTATTCTTAGAAAACGTTTTATGAATTTTAATGTGAATTGTTATTCAATTATTTTATATGAATTCTAAATAATAATTTGATAGAATTTTTATTTAAAATTTGTTGAACTTAGAATTTGTGAATTGCATCGTATTTTTCAGTTATTCTTTTAAATATATTAAAAAACAATCTAATTTTAATAATTGAGTTACAATAATTTTTCTTTGCCTCATTTTTCCTGAAAAGTAGTTACCACACTAAATAACAAATAAAAAAGTTTCATTAAAATGTATTCCACTATTGAAGCTATAGCTTTAGTAACTTTTAAGTAAACAAGTACATAAGAATAAAGTTTAAAAACATTTGTATAATTGAAAATATAAAGTTAAAAATTATTAATGAAAATAGGTAATGAAGGCTGATATTTATTAATGAAAGTATTGGAACCTTTTGCAGTTTTTCTTATAGTAATGATATCTGTTAATTACACTTAAATCTTATTACACAATCTTTTCTTCGTTTAATTTTAAGACACGTAAATAAAAAGTGGATTATATTACAGTACTTTTATATTATGAGGGGTGATCTTTCAAGAATAACTTTAATTCCGAGACTATTTAATAAACATAACCGTGTCTTTTTACGACTGTATATTACTATTAAAGTTATAAATATTAAAAAAAGTAATGCCATCTGGTTTAGATTCGTTTTCCAAAGGGGTATAATTCGTCGACCATATTATTTTACTACAAGGTATGTTATTAGTTATGATATATGGTTATTATGATTACCGTGTCGGTTAACAGTCATGCCTTTATACTACGTGGAGTCATATTTTAATTTGATTCGCTTAATTGCACGTAAGTTAATTTAATTTAATAGCTATAAATCCAAAAAATATAATTTGTTCGCATTTCATATTTTGACAACTTTTTTTTTTTTGTATGAAAGGATTATAACAAGAAACTTCAAAACAACAGATCGCTTGACATTATTTTTCTGAAAATAAAGATATTATTATTTTTTATTTTCATATTTCATTTTTCAATGTTTTGTTGATGGATAGAATTAAATCCGACTGTCAAGCCAACACGTTACTCAAACAACTTAAAAGGACCTTCTGAAGTAAACAAGGGAGTAAACACTTTTTCATTTAGTTAGGTAGAAAAATAACTGATATATATTCCGCTGTATTGATATAAATTGCAAACAAAACGGTATTCGATCAGCAACAATTAACTATTTTAACGTCAGTTTTTTTTGTGCATAGATTGTATACAGATATTTGCTGATATTTGGGTAAAGCCCAAAGAATATTATTATGGCTGACATTTTCAAAATGATGTAGCTGGCATATTAGTACGGTAGAATTCGTTAGGATTAGGTACTTCACTACTTCCAAACTCATTCAAATTTCTGAGTGCGTCCAAAAAATAAACGTTTTCCATTCTACAAAACATCAACGACTATTATCGCTCATGCGTGTTTTGAGTAGGCTAGGGGAGATATAAAAAATAAAACATCTATGTTGTCGTTTACTACTACCGACAACGTCTTGTTTAACAACCACTAAACACATAATATATTTGACTTGTACCACCATAAGAACAATACGTCCCCTACTAATAAACAAATACAACTATAACGTGTAAGCTTAGATTTAGATTATTACCTCAGTTAACGACGTATACATAATATACATCATAGGGTAATAGACAAGTATATGATTTGCATTTTTTATGGCCGCTGTTAAGAAAATTCGTTACTTTCCATTGTCATTGCCAATTCTTTTTGTAACTAACAAATACTTTCAACTGCCTCAAAAAAACGTGAGAATTATTGCGAAAATAGCTTACCTATTGTACATACATTAGGTGACTATTGATAGTTATTGGTTTATTGCACATAGAGTTATCGGCATTAAATTCAAATACTCTTTGTCAACTTTTTAGAATTATTGTTATAAACCATGTAACATAGAATGTTTTGAGTGAAAAAAATGTTACGAATTCAGTTTTTCATACCAATAGTCAGTTATACTATTTAGTTTAACTACTTATATAATTTATAATGAGATCAAAATTGTTGTAATTAAAAAATATAATGTTTGAGTTTCAATAGTTGATGTACGATACGTCAAACACATGAGTATATCTTTTTATATTGAGTATATATTTAATAAACTTTTCTAAAATAAATAAATACATATATTTTTTTTAGGAAAGTTTAATAAAACTAATATAATAATAATGATAATTTATACTTTTATAAACACTAATACTAATTGCTATGAATTTTAAAACTTTATTATTTAGTATTCTGGGCTATACATTGCTGAGTAATAAATTAAAAATGATACCATTGTTTTTAATCTCTTGTTGACAAGCTAAGTAAAAAAAATGCTTTTAAAATACATTGGAAAACTTTCAACCTTAATTTGAATGCCATTCATTAACTATAAATAGCAACTCATATTTCAAAGAAATAATGTTTTTAAATGGTTTTTTTTTTTACAGGACTTAACTAGGTAGGTTATACATAAAGTAAAAATTGAAAGGATCAATAGAAAAATCAAGTAGTTTCACTTTCAAATTTTATATAGTAAAGCAGCGTGTTTTATAAATATAATGTCGCTCTATATCTATAAAAGTTAACAACAAAAACATGTGGTTTTTTTCCATGTTTGAAAGTTTTGCTTTATTCATAATTTTCTTTTATGAATTTTCAAGATAAAAGAATTATTATTTTGACATAAATAGAATATTAAGTATACTAAGATATTTGTTATAGCTAAAGTTAATTGCTTTTGAAAAATTCTTAGTATTTTATTTTTGATACAGTTTCCATATACATGTTTTCCAGAAAATCAAAAATACGGCTTTTAATTAATCCACACACGTGTGCACATAAAAAGGCACGCGTTTGTCCGCTATGTTTGATAACTTTGTTCGCTTAATCTGCTAGCTTAAGTTATGAATTTTCCCTCGACAAAATTGGGGGTATATGTACTATTTTCTGATAAATGAACGGGCGTTTTTTGTAACAATACCGAGAAAAAATACAAAGGAATCGACAGTAGGTGAATCGAAACGCAAGGGAAGTTCGGGTGAACATGGAAGCTGTGTTATATGTACTGATTGTATGACGTGTTGTCGTGTGGCTCTGATTATTAGTCACTAGGGGGTGGCAGCAATATCACTCAACCCTACGACTATTGTTGTAGGTCCTTGTGTGAACTATGACTCATTTCATGGCCCTAGGGTCTGACGCATCTGTCGCCGGCCTTTTCAGACATCAGAGCGTACACTTTTACAGTTGAAATTAGATAACTGTAAAAGAACAAAAATATTTCTGATTGAATAAACATTAGCAAATAATACAATTCAGTCATAAAAAAAAGGATTCATTGAATTTTTTGTTAGTGTAGATCTTTAATATTAAAATCATTTTAGCATCCTTAATTGGAAACATTTTAGAAAATAACTGATTTTATTTATTTTTTGTTTAACATATTATCAAGTTAAAAATAGAGATTTTAATTTAAAAAATAAATTAAAGTTAAAGTTTTTTATCTCTGAAGGGAATATTATTATTTGGCATTATAATTATGTATTATTTTTTAAACACATAATTTTTTACTTAACAAAAATCAAAATTTTCATCAGCTCCAAAGAAAATAAGTGTCTGTACCCAAAATCATTATTTTTGTAAAAAGTTAAAATATTAAAGCGAAAAAAATTTTATTTTCCTTAAAATTATCTTTTTTCTTGAATCAATCATGGTCGTTTAACACACATATCTTATGGAATACTTTTCTCTAATCTAATCAGTTCCAACACAATAAATTATTAAGAAGGAGTTGTGTGATACAGTTCATCGAATTAAATAGTGTTTGTGCTAACTTAGTCATTTCCTTCTTTATTTTTTCCACTCCCATATTATCTTTCTACAAATGTTTTAAAAAAGAATATGTTTGTTTTTATTGCTTCCTTTGGCTGAGTATATGAATTAAAAGTCATACAATCTTAAATAAGCTTATCTCTTGATTGTTTTATTGATCATTACCTAATTTTCTTTAACGTACACTTTTATTACATTTTTTCAACTAATTATAGACGATTTTTTAATACTAAAAGTTATCTTTACTATACTTGCTAACGCAATAATTATATTTTTATTATTCTAAATTGCTAAATTATATCTTTGTCATTTGAAACGGAAAACTAAAAAAAGGGAAAATAACGTTAGGCTAGTGATAACAATTATTTTTCAGATAATGAATTTTTCATTTCACGAAGTTTAGAAGGTACTAACATTTAAATTTCAGGTAATATTTTTCATCGATTCTATTAAAATAAAAATTTTATGAGCAAATGACATTACTATAAAAGTGCATACACAATGAATACCATGCATTTAAAATGATCAACACATAACTATGTTTTGTTTTAAGTTTTTGTCAATTATGCATACCATCGAATTCACATGATTATCAGAGAGATTATTTATTGAAGAAAATACTCTAAATTCTATGAATAAATGATGAGAGTTCAATTGAATTTTGAAATCAACATAACGTCGAATTACGCAGAAAAGAAGCGAACTTTTCAAAAATTTCCGAACAACTTAATTTAATTTTTAGTTACAGACGAGTGGGACGGACAATGTTTTTATAAGTTGCGCAAAATATATTTTTATGGTTCAAAAAAATAACTCAAATTTTATTTCATACATTTTTATGAAAAATTAAAATTTAACAAATTAATTTGGGGTTATATAATTAACAAATCGTATTATATAAAAATAAACATAAATTTAAATTTAAATATACAATTTTTATTTTTTCCTCAATATGTAAAAACGTTCTAATGAAATTCTAATTGTTCATAATTATCAAAATGTTTATAATTTAATTAAGAAATTTGACCCGAAATCAACTTATATTTTATTTAATCTGCACTTATGATTAATTGAAAAAAAATAGATTGTTCTATAAACTTACATTCATTTCTTATGTAACAATCCATTAATATTGGTAATAAAGTTAAACAAATTATTATAAATTAGAAGATATAAATCTTAGACAATAGTTAATACATACTGTTAAGTATAAACGCATTGTGTACTCTCTAAACTTTTGGTAAGTTTATCAAAGACAATTTTGCACAAAGTGATCAACTGAGTTTTGGTGTATTAATAATATAACTTCAATAATTAGGAATCAACCATTACTAACTCTATTGTTGGTTATTGTAATAATCTTCATAATGTATTATGAACAAAAATTTATTTTTGAAACTTATTTTGTTTGAAATAAAGTGACCGAACTCAAGTAGTTGGGATGAAGGCAATGAAGAAAAAGATCTTGTTTGTCACTTGATTCAAAGAATAAAATATCTTTTATAGGTATTAAAATATTAATTTTATATATATACAGTGGCTCCAAAAAATATAGACAATTTTAGTATTTTTGTAATAATTTTAACAATAATAAACAAAAAAATATACATAGTTCACAACATAAATACATCAATATTGAAATATAACACATAATGTTTAAATAAATATACTTACAAAAAAAAGTTTTAAATAAATAAATTATAGGCAAATATATACCATTTTATAGATATATTTTTTTAGAAAATTTTTGAATATTTATACATAGTATGCATTCAATTTCCGTTGATAACTGCTTTAAGCTTTTTTAACATAGAGAAAACTATTTTTTTTTGTTTCTGTTGAAATTTTACACTACTCTTCTATTAAAGTTTTAAGTTCATTTTTTGAAGTTATTTTATGTTTTATAATAGCTACCCCAGTTGCTACACTGTACACCATTTGTATAGAATTTATATCAGGTGATTGTTATGTTATAATACATACACCACTCATTATTCAGTAGTATATATTTTAGTATCTATTAGTCATCAAATTAAAAATATCATTCATGTTACTTTAAGCTATTCCAAGAAATATGTCTAAAAATACATTGATATAAATCTACTGTAATAATTATAAGAAATTCTTTAGTTGTGACAAATTATCTATTTTAAGTAAAATAATATGTAATAAATAATACAAATTGAGTAATAAACAGATAATAGTAAAAGGTCGTGACACTTCTTGCATAGATAGATGAATTAAATTTAATATAAAAGGGCATAAACACTGTCAATCTCACTCACTACCACTTCACCTTATGAACTTTTAACGAATGCAAGAAGTGGCTTGACAAAATACGATTTTACATAGAAAATTGAAGTATATTCATTTTTTCAACATTAGTCCTGAAATCATTAAGGTAAATTCATATTCAAAGTAAATATAATGAGTACATAAATTAAGTAGGAAACCAGAAAAAGTAAAGTGATCTCTAGAATAAAATATTGTCTAAATAAATAAAGAGAATCAATAACGTTTGTACGAAGTTAGCCAGCCTAGTCTAATCTTTGAGTGGGTTAACTGTGTAGTCAATACTAATAAAGACTCTCTTGCGAAGATAGAGAACCCACTTGTGGTTCCTATACTACTCGAGGTTTTTATTGACTCGACTCACAGTCAGCACAAGCCTAGATAACTACTGGTACGAGTGGCGTTGTTGATGATCTATGTGTGATAATTAATCACAATAATTTCTATTTCAAATTATTATTATATTAATTAATTTTCAAACATCACTTGTTTTTTCTATATTTTACATCTTCTAATATACCCTCGTACTCATATCCCGAGAGAAAAATTATATTGTATCATTTTCATTATTCAATAAATATTATAGTAACTCAATTATTCTCATGCTCATATAATACCAACAAATATAAATAATTTTAATAAATTATCCTTTTAATTACTAAAATAAATATCTTCTTAATAATTTTCTCCTTTTATTTTGAGTTACTATAGTTAATTGACGGGGAGCATTAAATAATAATCATTATTCTGTTATTTTGGTTCTATTTTAGGGATCGTTATCTTGTTGAAAGTAGAAACTGTTCTTACAACCTAAATTTGTTGCACTTTATAATTTTCTCATAATATACTTATATATATTTTAGTACTCATAATTTCATCAATGAAGACTAGATTACTTATATCAGATTACCTATGCCACTTGCTGTCATACAGGGGGTATTGTATTTTTTTTGTTTGTTACTCTGAATCTTGGTTTTTCACCAAAAAACTCTACAACCAAAAGAACCAAAAATATTAAATTTTGATTGAACACTAAAAATAATTCTATTCTAAAATTTGTCTGGTTTGTGTATATATTGTTTTGCAAATTTTAAGCGTTTTACCTTATCGGCCGATGAGATATATAGTATTTTTCGAGCTGCTCTTCCAAAATACTGACTTTCATTTTAAAAATTTCGCATAACTTAAACACAAAATAACTTCCTTGTATGATTAGTCACTTCAATCTCTAAATTTATAAGGACCACTCATTAAAGGATCATTTATGACTTTTCTTAAAAAAATTCGTTTACTCCGCGAGGAAATATTTTAGGCTGCTTACTTTGATTATTTTAAATAGATTCAGTAGTTACAAACTTTTTCACTATTGTTCTTACTGTGAACAAATTCAAAATTAGAGAAATTATTTCATATTTCATTGAAAGGGGTTTTTTTCTTACGAGACATTTACCACTTTATTAGTTAGCCAAATTTTTACAAATAGCATTAACTAATATAAATTGCTATTATGTTACTATAACATAACTGTATGATAAAAATATTATGAAAACAAATATAATTTTAATATATTTTACATTCCAATAATTGATTTAAAATACTGGAAAACCACCAAAAGGTTAATTTTGTCCATATTTTTTAAAGCTACTGCAGAGTCACAGTACTTAAAATCATTTAAACTTTTTTGTTTTTTAGTTATTCTAACGTTAAGAATCGTATATATTAAATTAATCTTTACTGTAGGAATGTTAATTTAATAACTTGATCAATAGAAATAATATACTTTAAGATTATTAAGTAATAATAAAATTCAATAAAGGAATATTTATAAATTAGAAATTAAGTAAAATTAGAAATTCATTGTACTTTTTGACTTACATGTATACACTTTAGATAATATTCAAACGTGAAACTGTCGCATAAATATTAAAAATTATTTTTCTTGGTTTTAACTAAAAGTAAAATAATTAAACACCATTATCTATAAAAATATAGCTATTTATTCAATTTTAATTTAACATTTTCAACATTCATTTTGTTTAAAATTCTTTTTTTTTAATTTGTAAAAAAATATAAATTTACTATATAAAAAAAATATTGAAAAGTTATATAACATAAAATGGAAGTATTTAATCTTTTAACTGACATATTATAGATTTTACCAGTGGCGTATTTTGGGGGGGTGTCCTCCATGTCTGGACACCCCCCAACTTAAAAAAATGCCTAATATATTGATATTAACTTTTTTTTTATAATATATTATATTTATTTACTATAAAATAAATGGTATTTTAAATAAATAACAAAATTGAAGATAATTTGATAGGATTCGACGACACGTATTTATCTACATTTTATCAGAGATTTCTAAAAATTATTTGGATTTCATTGGTCATTTAGATAACAAAAATACCCGTAGCAAAAATATAACATAACGGAAATATTCTGAACTTGTAGTTCATTTTTAAATTTATTTTATAGTTTATCAGTTTAGAGAATTATAAACAAATAAGTTTAGTTACCCCTATTCAATATACCGCATTCATAAAAAATACAGAAAAGAATTTTTTATAATTAAAATAGTATTTAAAAAATAAACAAAAGTTATGAAATTCTTTATNACAAAAGAATTTTTATAATTAAAATAGTATTAAAAAATAAAAAAAAGTTATGAAATTCTTTATGAATCGTCACTTAATAAAATTAAAATTAAGTTGTTAAGATAGTAGATACACTTGTTAACTTAAAAATTTATAATTGGCTGACTTTTTAATTAATTGTATCCATAACTGTATATTATAATATTTGTATATTCACATAACAAGAACATTAAATTATTTCAGTTAAGATAAATTTATATTAAATTTGAATTTCTTAAATGAAATGTTACAAAGAAAAATAAGATTAAAATAAAATAACAAAACAACAATTAAACATAGAAAAAGTAAAAAAA
>NW_026099576.1:4261528-4263933 GCF_025091365.1 Daktulosphaira vitifoliae | reverse complement strand
ACCTTATGTAAGTTTGATTCATTTGTTTGACCAAAAATATTTTTTTCACTTGCCATATCAATAACTAATTAAATAAATCTTAATAATTACACAAGACGATAGTTTATTTTTCACGGGAAAAAACGAAGTGAACTGAAATGTCGATAAAATCAACATTTACATCTAATTGTCAAGGAAACTTAATTGTAAAAATTCATTAAAAAAATGTATAAGCCAATTATAAATAAATTTAGTATAAACAATACTTATTTATTTTAATTGTATTATTGGTCAAAGAATACAATATTTTAAGAATTTATTACAGTGAATTATCAAAATATATATTTTAAAGATATTTTGAAGAAAAACCTTTTGTATTTGTTTGTTTATTTATTACATTAGTTTACAAATGATAGAGATTTTTTATGAAAGTTCAAGTGGAATAAATTTTATATCGGTTAACAGAATATTTATGCATATAAAATTTAATCTGTATGAAATAAAATATCAACGTTTNTGTGTATGAAATAAAGTATCAACGTTTGGATTTATTCTCTTGCAACTATTAAAAATTTTGCCCATGTGAAATGTTATTTCCATTTAGTTATTAACAAAAAACATCATGCCATGCGATTATAATCAACATAAAAATTTATTAAGTTGAATATATAATATAGTTTAACAATTTAATTAATAATTAAATTAATGACATAATAATTCTGATAAAAGAAAATAACAGGAGATTTGAATTAATTTTAATGACTTTAACAATTCGAAAATAACTTTAGGGTTTAACTACCTTATAGGTTTAATTATTATTTGCATTTTTAATGTTATTATTATTATTATTTTTTTTTTTGACAATAACGGCTATCTTTGTAACTTCAATATATATCAAGAAAATGACAAATTATCCAAGAAAATCAAGGAAATTTTAGAGAAATATTAAGATACAGAGCCCAAGGAGATGACCGTTTAAAATCATTTTTGGAAGCTGAAGAAACAATAAAATATACAAGTGAAACACTTCAAAATGAAATAATTGAATCCTGAAATAAAATTATTTTAAATAAAATTGTAACAAACATAAATGTCCAAAGATGTTTCAAAATACTTGCTGATGAAACGGCCGACATTGGTGGAAGCGAACAAGTAACTTTGTGTGTTCGATATTTAGATGTTGAAAATATGATTATCAAGGAAGAATTCTTCAGTTTGTGCCTACAACAGATACTACTGGAAAAGGTTTATATATTATTATTCAAAGTTTACATTCATTTGGTGTAGAAACAAAATAACTTAGAGGACAGTGTTACGATGGATGTGCTTCTATGTCTGGTCAATTTAACGGAGCTCAATCTCTTATTCACCAAAGTCATCCGCTTGCGTCGTTTATTCATTGTGCTGTTCATGTTTTAAACCTTGCTAATTCTTAATCATCTTCTATACAAGAAACATGAAATTGATTAGGAGCACCATCTAAAGTTAGAGATTTTTTCATATACCCAAAGCGAAAAGATGTGTTGAAAAGTCAAATCGAAGAAAGTCAAAAATGTATAACTAAAAAATCATTAAAACAATTATGTGCGACTAAATGAGTTGAACGTTTTTATGCTGTCAATGATTTTCTTGAGCTTTTTGTGTACCTAATTGAATCGTTATTTATAATTTCGAAGTGGAATGACACTGAAACATCATCAAAAGCAAGCAATTTACGAACATCAATACTGAAAGGAGATTTTATTATTTGTTTACTTATTATAAATAAAGTGTTTAGTTATGAGTTACCTTGTTTAAAACAACTTCAATTTTATTATATTCAAAATATGTGTTCTCATTTAAAAGACAAAAAAACAAAGTTAACACCCTTACAAGGCATAAGGGATGAACATAAAAAGTTTTAAATAGTTAATAATTTAAGAATAATGTGTAACTAAAGAAAACCAAAAATAATGATTAAATTATACTTATTCTACAAGTAAATGAGTGGGTATGATAAAAAAGTCAATCTGTATACTGTAATATAGTTTATCATTTGTAAAGCTGGAAGTAAAACATTTTTGTAATGTTTCGTTTAATTGTAATTTCCTGATCTATTGTTACTAGACCAGGAATTAGATACTTATAAACATTTTTGAAAATGATAGTATTATTAATTTTGCAAAAAGAAGAAAAACAAAATGTTTTAGTATATAAGACGAAATGGAATGAATCGTAGAGGAGAGAGGACCTCAGGAGCACCGAAGGTAATNACCTCGGAAGCACCGAAGGTGTTTGAGTGTTCCTTTAACTTAAATTGAAAAGGAGAACACTACAGGAATGTCAGGAATAGACAAATATAATACAGAAAATTGTGAAAGGTGTTGAGAGTATTCATATATTAATACTTTCAATGTAAGAATATTGTACAAACATAAAATATCATT
>NW_026099576.1:4238319-4261428 GCF_025091365.1 Daktulosphaira vitifoliae | reverse complement strand
TTATTAAAAAATCGTGGACGACTGTATACATGTAAACTAATTGATATTTATAATTTAATTTTCTAGAAATAAATATTGATATATATTTAAATAAATATAAGTCAAAAGTATGAAGTTTTTCAAAATTTGAATGACTATTATTGTTATTGAAAAAAATTGACAAATGTGTTTTGNGTATGAAGTTTTTCAAAATTTGAATGACTATTATTGTTATTGAAAAAAATTGACAAAAGTGTTTTGAAACTTGACCCAATGTATATGACTTCGATAATTATATACATTGACTAACTTAAAAATACGAGTTTGATACTCGTATTATTATTTCATAAGACGACTTTGAATTTATTATAATGTTTAATGTCAGTAATTTCTTTTCTCTTATGTTGTATATCATTATGTAATACGAAAAAATTACTCTGTCGACGTATTATTTACATATTTTGTCATGCATACGTGCTTCGTAACTTTCTAGACTATTTGGGATAATAGTAACCATCCTTTTATATTTTTACAAAATAAACACATTATAAGGAGTGAGTCTTTTGACACTAGCCGCTCAATTTTTTTTAAAAAAATAAATATTTTGAACATTTTTTTTCGTTTTTTGTTAAATAAATATCGATATGTGCAAAAAATAATCAATAACCCACTTTTTCTTACTTTTCAGGAGATCAAAAATAAAATTTATTATCCAATTACACTCTATATGATTATCATTTTTCTAAGTAATTTAATTGCGATTCAAACAAAATTTTCGATATTTTGATGAAAGTTATTGTAAGAAGAGTAAAACCTAAACCTAAATATTTTATAATCTCAAAGACCAATTTTTTGAGTTACTGCTTTATTCGTTGCGCATGGCGATATATATTTCCACTTGTTATAAAATAATTTTCAGGTTCATCCCTTATATCTTATAGGATTGTGAAATTAATTTTTTTAAAGGTACATATTAAACTAGCTTATAAAATAGAAAATGAACTAATTATGAAAATGACTGGTCGATAACAACTTTTGGATCAATATTTCAATATTAACAATTTAAAGTAATGACCGGAGGTTTATCATTAGTTATTTCTCGGTCGTACTCTTCTTCTCGTCTTGGTTTAAAAATGAGAATAATTTCCGAAATACTGATTTAAAAGTTGTTATCAATTATTAATTTTTTAAATGATATAATTTTCTATTTTATAAGTTATTTTTAAATTTATAATTAGCACATTGCTAAACTTGGTCGTTAACACGTTTAAATATTCTTGACAAATTTCATTTATTCTAAATAATTTAAAAACAGATTATAAATTTCGCCAAAAATTTTCTTACGTAATTTTGCGCTAAGTGTGACGAAATAGTAACTTAGTAAAACCATAGCGTTTATCAATGTCTATTTTTTAGCTTCCATGCGTAGCTGAGCAGGTATTTTTATTGTTGTCATGTTTTTGTTTTGTGTAAACGTAGTTATCGTCCAATAAGTTTAGAAACCATATAATTTTCGGCAAAATGGACTATTTTGAAGTGTTTAGAATAGCAACGGAGTATTCAAAACTAAAAAAAATAAAAGCTTTTCTATGTACTATTAAATGAATAGTAAATAGTAACTATTTGTAGGCCAATCAACGAAAGAGTAATTTTGGCAAATGGCGGAAAAAATTCCTAATCAAATTTCTTTTATTTTAAAAGTTGAATTAAGATATTGATAATGACATACTAAAAGTCCTCATCGATTGGACTTGAGCTTTTTTTTTTTTACAGCTTCACAAAAGTTCAAAAATATGAGCTTTTTTAATTTTCTCAAAAAATATTTAACTTACAAAAAAAAGTTTCGTACAAAAGTTGTTTAAAAAACAATTTTAAATAAAAAGTGTATCTTATATTTTTTCATTTAAACAAATATTTTTCGAGTTACATTTAATATTACATTTAATATGAGTACTAAAATTTATTTTCCAATTTTTTAGCTTCGATGCGAAGCTGAGAAGGTATTGGTTTTACTAAGATGTGTTTATTTTTTTTTTTTTTTGTGTCTGTTACCACTTTTTCTCAGCTCTCACCGAACCGATTTCTTTCAATGATACGTCAAAAGATCACAAATCGTATCTAGTCGAAGACATTACCCTTCAAAATTGAAAAAAATTCCCTCGTTCCCCGTAAATGGGGGAAACCTCCAAAAAAATTACAAATTTAAAAATCGCTAATTTTTTTTATTTAAAACTGCCATAACTTTTTCAAAAATGAACATATCAATATAATTCATATATGCATAATATCATTATCTTTCATTTAGTATATTTTTTTCATAAATTTAACCCTTAACCTGCCCACAAGGGGGGATTCAAAGTGACAACTTTTTCAAAAAAAATTAACTTTTTCAACTTAACTTTTGAAAATGTTCCGGAAGATCTGACACTTTAATATATATCTTAAATTAAAACTAATGTAATATGCTTTAATTTGAAAAAAAAAAATTTGACCTCTGGACTTGTCTTCATGGTGAAAATGACTACCGTATGCAAAAATATGCTATTTTTGTGAAAAAATTCTTNGGTGAAAATGGCTACCAAATGCTATTTTTGTGTGAAAATTTTCGATTTTGTATTTTACATTTTTAACTTTATTATGCTATAACTTTTTGACAAATATATGGATCATTACAATTTTTTTATGAAAAGTAATATTTATATAGATCTTTCATTGGACATATTTTTTTTTTAAATCGGACCATTTCCGTTAATACAGGGAGGATTCAAAACATAAAAATGCATATAGAAAGTAGAACTTTTTCAACTTAACTTTTGAAAGTGTTCCGGAAGGTCTGACACTTTTATATATATCTTAAATTAAAGCTAATGTAATATACTTTATAATGGTAAAAAAAAATTTCGGACTTTATCTTATTTTCATGGTGAAAACAGACATTAAACTTAATAAAAAAAATACGATTTTTGTAAAAAAATTCTTTTTTATATTTTTAACTTTATAATGCTATAACTTCTCGAAAGATGTATGGATCAATATAATTCTTTTTTTTGTAGATGCATGATGTCTTTACCTATCATTTGGTATATTTTTTTTATAAATCTGACTTTTTACCTGCCTACAGGGGGGGATTCAAAATGACAACTTTTTCACAAAAAATTGACTTTTTCAACTTAAATTTTGAAAGTGTTCCGGAAAGTCTGACACTTTTCTATATATATTAAATTAAAGCTAATGTAATTTACTTTATTATGCAAAAAAAATTTTTTGGACTTTATTTTGTCTTCACGGTGAAAATGCTATTATTGTGTGAAAATTCTCAATTTTATTTTTTACATTTTTAACTTTATAATGCTATAACTTATTGAAAAGTGTATTGATCAATATAATTTTTTTATGGGAAATACTATTTTTTAATAATCCCTTTTTCATTCGACATACTTTATCTTAATCAGGATATTAATAAGGATCTAGCAGTTTATGAAGCTTTTGGAATAATCCACTAATTTTTTAAAATTAAACACTATCTAAAGATTTGCTCGAATCGTTTTTTTTTGATAGTGATTTTAATCACTGTCAGATATCATTATACTTGATCCAAATATGCCACGTCACCACTGTGCCGCGACTCCCCTGTGCTGGGTTTTTCATTATACGGTTACTTTTTATTATGTTATACTTAAATTAGACACAATGTTATAAATACATATGTGTGTATGTGTGAGTTTATTTATTTATAGTATCATTAAAGTGTAGTGTATATTAAGATATAACCGATAGAGTAGGTAATTGATTTGACGCTATATTGTTTAAACCCAACTAAACGCTAAATTGTACATTCCCAAACAACAATTATATTATGTCAATTGCCACCGGAATTTCTGCTAATCTTTTTCTTTTTCTTTGCCTTAATCCCAACTACTTGGGGTCGGCCACCCTCATCCTAAACTTCCACTTGACGCGATCTCCACATCATCTACGCTCACATCAGCTGTCCTCATATCGCATTCAATAACATACTTCCATCTCTTTTTTGGTCTTCCTTTACCTCTTCTTCCTTCAACATTAATTTCTATAATTGTTCTTACAGCTTCCGATTCTTCTCTCCTCATAGCATGACTAAATCATCTAAGTCTATTTTCTCTCATCATATACACGATTGAAACTACACTTATACTCCCTCTTATATGCTAGTTCCTTATACTATCTTTTCTAGTCACTCCATTCATCCAACTAAGCATTCNCCACGATTAACGCTACACTTATACTACCTCTTACATGCTCGTTCCTTATTCTATCTTTTATAGTCACTCCACTCATCCAACTAAGCATTTTCATCTCTACTACACTCATTCTCTGCTCTATTTTCTTATCAACCGCCCAACACTCTGAATCATACATCATAGCTAGTCTCACTNTCTTATTAATCACCCAACACTCTGAACCATACACCATTGCTGGTCTCACTACATTGTTGTAGAATTTACCTTTTAGCCTCATTGGAAATCTTTTATCGCATAAGACACCAGACGCTTCTCTCTACTTCAACCACCCGCACTTATTCCTGTGTCTTACATTCTCGTTAATACCACCGCTCTTTTGCACTATTGATTCTAAATACTTAAAACTTTCTACCTCCCTATTCACACTCTTGCCTATTGTCACTGATCTCCTCATTTCACCTACCTCATGTTCTCTTTTGTCAACCCAGTCAGAATTTCTGGTAATGATAAAATTAATTGTCATAAAGTGTCTAAAATTAGTCTTGTTCTAGTAAACTCAATGGTAGATAATAACTTTCATGATATAAATAGGTCAAATAAATTTATAACTGTATCTTCAATAACTTCAAAACCCATTGCTACTATTTGAACTAATCGCTATTAAAAAAAAAAACCGGCAGTGTCCCGGCACATTGTGTATAATTGGGTGCAGTATAGATGATATGTTACAGTGATTAAAATCATTATCAAAAACAACGTCTAGATGCAAATCTGTAGATAGTGTTTAATTTTAAAATATTAATGGATTATTACAAAAGCTACATGATCTCCTATTTCCTTATTTATAGCCTAAATACAAGTTATATGCATTACTAGTGCAAAGTATGTAATCAATGGAGGATTTCTCCACTATAAAGTTATTTGACAAATGTATCAAACAAAATTTTTTTCCATTTTCTTATTCATTTTCCCATTCTAAATTTTGAGAGAATATATCTTCAACAAAAGTACAATTTTCTTAATCTTCAATCTTTATTTCTATTGAATTTGTACACCATTGACCTTTGCAATGTTCACATATAATAGAAAAATTAAGCCCTGTGTTTCGGCAACCACAATTTTTAGCACCTCCAGCACCAGACTAAAGGCCGTTTTATGACAATTATCTATATTATTAGCAGAAATTCCGGTGGCAATTGACATAATATAATTGTTGTTTGGGAATGTACAATTTAGCGTTTAGTTGGGTTTAAACAATATAGCGTCAAATCAATTACCTACACTATCGGTTGTATCTTAATATACACTACACTTTAATGATACTATAAATAAATAAACTCACACATACACACATATGCATTTATAACATTGTGTCTAATGTAAATATAACATGATAAAATGTAACCGTATAATGAAAAAAATTGGAAAATAAATTTTAGTACTCATATTAAATGTAATGTAACTCGAAAAATATTTGTTTAAATGAAAAAATATAAGATACACTTTTTTTAAATTGTTTTTTAAACAACTTTTGTACGAAACTTTTTTTTGTAAGTTAAATATTTTTTGAGAAAATTAAAAAAGCTCATATTTTTGAACTTTTGTGAAGCTGTAAAAAAAAAAAGCTCAAGTCCAATCGATGAGGACTTTTAGTATGTCATTATCAATATCTTAATTCAACTTTTAAAATAAAAGAAATTTGATTAGGAATTTTTTCCGCCATTTTTCCTTCGTTGACTGGCCTATTGATTAAAAAGAGAAAAACGTTTTGGCTGTAATTATTTTATGAGTAACTCATAAAGTAAAAATTTTCGAAATTTTTTACTTTTGCCTTAGCATTTTTAAAAATTCACAAACTTCAATAGATTTTTCATCAGTAATACTAAAAATAATTAACTTTCTAATAACATGAGTTTTTATAAAAATTTTATCAAACTCTAAATACAAGTACTGTGTAAGCATAGAAACATATGTACACAAAATTTTCAAATTTTGATATTGTTCTGGAACGTCTGCGTTCTTTAAACCTAAACCAAATTAAATCTTTTAAAATTTACTTTAAGATTAAAAAAAGAAAAACGTTATAATAACTTTTTTTCTTTAAGTAGTAGAAAGTGTCAATATCAAAATTTGTAAAATTTCCTTTAACATTTTTTGTTTTCGGATCCCTACTATACTGTAATGGTATTTTTTAAAATTAACATTATTTTTAGGATAAAAATACGTATGGAGGATCGTTTATTTATCATCTTAATGAATCAACACCTCTAGTAGCTGCTGGTTTTGTTGTGGGGCTCGATTACTCTAATCCGTATTTAAGTCCTTTTAGAGAATTTCAACGATTCAAACATCACCCGCACGTGAAACCATTGTTTGAAGATGGAAAAAGGTGAAAATTGATTAAATTTTATAGTTTAAAAATCTTTTAATATATAGTGACTTTTCTCAAAAAAAAAAACTTACAGCGAAATTACGAGTGAGTCACAAAGATTTAACAAATCCAATAACTTTTAACCCAATTATCATTTTGTTAAAAAAAAATTGAAATAGTTATTGTCTTAGACTAGGTTCAAAGCATATTTTAATTATGTATAATAAGAAAAAATTTTGAAATAGCAATTTTTACACCCTTTGTATTTTTTGATTTATCAGTTATTAATTACTATTTATTAATCATCCTTTATAACTAATAGTTTGTCAACATTATTTTTTTTAATGACAACATACATACAGTATGTTAACTAGGTACTAAATCGTATTTAACTAGGTAAAACAATTTAAAACAAGAGATGATTTATTAAAATGAAAGTTTTTCAATGAATGTAATTTCATATAACAACTTCGATAACAAAAAGGTCGATAACAACTTTTGACCCATTATTTCGGAAATTTTTATTATTTTAAAATATAGGCTGGAGGTGAGGCGTAGTATGATAATATTTATCATTTGTTATTTGTTTAGCGACAAATAACAAATAATAATAAAGATTTGCATCGAAGCGTTTCTTATGATAGTGATTTTAATCACTGTCAGATATCATCTATACTTGTCTCAACTATGGAACATCCACACTGTGCCTCGACTTCACTGTGCTACCATTTTATTTTTTTTTATAGAATAGCTTATGGTGCTAGAGCTCTTAACGAAGGTGGGTTTCAATCTATTCCAAAATTATCATTTCCTGGAGGTGCTTTAATTGGTTGTACAGCAGGATTCTTAAATGTTCCCAAAATTAAAGGAACGCATTATGCTATGAAATCAGGCATGTTAGCTGCAGAATCAACTTATGATACCTTAATGAATTCAAGTGGATCTAGTACAACTATCGGTAAGTAATTGTACTAATTTATAATTCATAAATTAAGGATATATTGGAAAGTTGATCATTCTTGCGAAGTTTACTTTAAAATATTTTATTATTAGAGCTGTGATAGTTAACAGTTAAAATTAATTTTGAATCTTAGGACACTTCATCATAGTACAATTTTTCGCGTTAAAAAATGTGTAATATCATTTTAATTTTTTTGTTGAAAGAAAGAAATACTGATAAAATGTAGTTTTCAATATTATATTTGAAATCATTTACATTTTTAAGTATATTTGAGTATTGTTTACATATATTTAAAAAAATTTACTTATTATCTTAAGGATGATAAACACATTTTATCCATAGTTGGCCTGGGATTAATTAGTATTTTATTAGTATGTAATTACAAAATTGGATCTTTATAATTTTCTCTGGTATCAGATTAATTAATTTTTATTAAATTACTGTAAAAAAAATTAAATTTTTCTGTGATATGGATTGTTTTTTTAGGATTAGAACCTAAAGATTATGAAGAAAGAGTTAAAAGTAGCTGGATTTGGTCAGATCTTAAAAGTGTTCGAAATATACGTCCATCTTTTCATTCAAAATTGGGTATATTTGGTGGAATGGCATACTCTGGATTTTCTTTAGCAATTAAAGGAAAAGAACCATGGACACTAAGCCATGGAAGTAAGTTATTTAAAAACAAGATTTAATTTTATAATAATTATAGTATGTAATGCAATTAAAACACTAACAATAATATCTCATTCAATATCACAAAAACTTAATTTTTTAGAAGCAATTTAAAAAAATTAAAATTTTGTAAAAATAAGTAATTCAGTCTTTTATCGGTCAGCTTATTATTAAATTATAGATATAACGATTTTGCTTGAATATATTACTTTTTAGGTCTTTCTGATAACAATCATAACTCAAAAACATTATATTGTGAGATGTACCATTATTGAAGGGAATGAATGATGTATTTTAAGGGAGAATACTATTGTGTGATTTAATTTAAGAAAGATAAAATTTTTACACTCGAGGCATAAAAATATAATTTATGAATTATTAAAATGTATATTTTTAAAAATAGTCTAGCATTTCATTATTTTTATTGTTATTCCAATTAAAGTAATTTTTAATGTTAAATTTATTATGTTTTATGATTGTATTTAATTAAAGAATTTAAGTATTATTTTACATGTATTTCATTGTTTTGTAGCACCAGATCATGCAAGATTAAATAAAAAGACTGAAGTTTCTATTATTGAATACCCAAAACCAGATGGAAAAATAAGTTTTGATCTGTTGTCATCAGTTGCTTTAACAGGAACTAATCATGAGAGTGATCAACCAGCTCATTTAACATTATTAGATGATTCTGTACCAACTAGTACAAATCTTGAACTGTATGATGGGCCAGAAGGAAGATTTTGTCCTGCTGGTAAGATAATTTATAATCATTATTAGTGTTAATACCAGGGGCGAGAAATTGTATCACACTTATCTGGTGATTAATTAGAAAGGATTTTAGGACGTTTAAATTTGTTTTGAAGGAAAACTGTGGTCGCTAGTTCACACAAAATTAATTATATTTCCATACAAATAACAATAATTTAAATTGTATTAAATATTTATAATTTACAATAGCACCTTGTGCAATTTAGTAATAAGAGTTGACAAATACAACAATAAATATAAATCAGTACTATTAACTATGAATTTGATTATATACACATAGATATAACTAAAAACGAGATTCAATATAAATAATAATGTTGGCTATATAATTTATACACTAAGATTTTTTGTATGATTTATGCATTAAAATTGGCAATTGTCATCCGTGTGACTTACACAATTTTTCTAATCCAGCCGTGTGGAATATAACAACAAATAAATCATAAAATTGTTACCTTAGATAATCTGACAACGTCATCCGTATGACTTAAATAATTTCAGCTAATATTAATCATCAAAATACATTACTCATATAATACAATATTACTTATACTAAAGCAGTTAACTACATAAACAAACTTGAATAACATTTACTTTAGGAAAAAACAACATTAATATAATTTTTACTAAAAACGTATAACCAACAAAACAATTTCCTAATTTTATACTAATCTAATTACATACACATGTCGACCGGCAATGATAACCGGCCGACGACGCCCAGAGACCGGGAGATGAAGGGAAGATGAGTGGATGAAATCAAATAAGCTGCTATCTAGTATTTTTTTTTAAGCAGCGCGAACAATTAGATTAAAAATTTTGCTTAGTTTTATTTGTATAAAAGGTTTCTTTCTTTATAGAATTACTAAATAAATTTATTTGTTAAAAAAATTAATTTTCTTATTAATAGAAGAAAAAGCTTTAGTACTAAATTATTAAAAAAAAAATTGTTCTATCGAAATAATTGATAGCAAATTTATTATTTAATAATATTTGAGAAATATTCGTAATTTCAAATAAAATTGAAATATTTAGTTTATTTATGTAAGTCGGTTTCTGTCGAAAAGATAGGGCACTGAAATTATCTTGTCTTAATAAATAATTCAATTTCATGATATAACACGTTATAAACATAATGTTAAAATAAACTATTTTATAATAATCAAGGAAAAGTATCAAATAAATAATAAACAATGAAAACTAACAACTAAATAGAAAAGATTCTTATTTTTATTTTCAATACTGATAATGATAAAATCCTGATTGGTTGGCGACTTTGTAAAAAAGGCTAGTCTTAGACTTTTTTAATCTTCCTATTGTGTTGATTGATTCTAAATACTAATTATAATATACGTTTTTAACAAAAAAAAAATTATTATCTTAAAGTTTAAAGAGTGGGTTGAAATTAACTCTCCTGAACATTTAGAAAATAATATGTATTTTATATACAAGTAGCATTTAGGAGTAGTAAAATTGAAATTAGCCTTTTCTTTAAATTTTGTTGAGAATAAATCGTTTGGGTTATTAATATCTTTGATTTATAAAATAATTTTTTCTATTAAAATAATTTTTTAGAATATAGTGGTATATTTAGGAATTTTTTACGAGAGATTAAGATAACTTTTATAATGTAGTTTAGATTAGAGTTTCACCCTTCCATATTCCTTGTTAGTATGGTTTTATGTCTTTTTGGGTCTGGATTCTACGGATCATTTCTACGATTACTCAATTATTTGAGAATGTAACTTATTTTAGGTAAAAATGGTATAAGTTAAAAATTTGTAAGTGTATGATCATTTTAACGCAAATTTATTTTTAAAGTTACTAGTAATTGCGACTTAATGAACTTATAAAATTATTCTTTTTTTATATCTATACTTTTATTTCTTAAAGAAACTTTAATTGCTTTATTTAAAAATTATGACACAATTTTCTAGAAAATTTTGAAGGTAAAATTGGCCGACTCATTCAAAACTATCGTAATGAAATTTATCTGTACAGATAATTATTACCATCGATGATAATAATCGCGATGGGTCGAATTATTCAAATTTTTATTTTGAAATAAAATATAATTATTTTGTATTGTAATACAAATAAAAAATACACTTGGTCATAATGGTATGTAAAGTAAATAAAAATCAACTTTTGTACTCAACTTTTATAAATGTCATAAATTCTTTGTAGAACAAAAAAAACTTACTTAATGTGGATTAATGGATTATTATTATTATTCTGTTTGATGATTTGAAAAGGTTATTTTTGATGGTTACTTATTACTTTTATTTTTATAATCGAATAATCATATCTTACATTTGAATAACATGTTTTTTTTAAAAGCAATTGTTTTTACTACGTAATTTATTTTAATATCCTAGAAAAACAATGTTTGCTAGTAAACGATTTTTAAAGGTATATGACATCATTTTTATTTATAATGGATGATAGCACATTTAGTAGAATATTTTACCAATAATTCTATATTTGCGTTAAGAACAACAAGAATTACCGTGATAGAGATTTGTTTAATATCTATGTGATGTTAAGAATAGGTCACGATTAAAGAGACTAGGGACGCGATGCAAAGAGAAAGAAGCCGGTCTTGTATTTTGCCTAATTGTTAAAATAACTAAAAAATATTCAGAGTTATATTACTATTATACATTTGTTGTCATCTGCAGTTTTCATTTGTGTTGAAATCAAAAAATTATTTACAGTTTTATGAAATAATTTGATGCTAATTAAAAAATCTCGCTTCGGGGTCCCAAATAAGTATTATCCACGCCTGATCAATAGTTTGAACAAATTAATAATATAATAAACGCGGAGAACATTTTATAAAAAATGTATTATTTTTACAGAATTTTATTTGTTTTAATTGAAATCAACAATATCTTTAAAAATTAAACGCGCATTACTTATTTATATGGGTGGGATATGAGTTGCCAAAAACTGCAAAGTTATAATAAGTCTCTCGCATAGAAAAAAAGTATTCAAAGTCGATTGATGACATGCGTATAAATTTTTTAAATTACTTTAAAATTTCTTGTTTCCCAAGAGTATTTATTATCTATAACAATATATTGATTGTTACAGTATTTGTCACCATCTTCTACTTATTTAAGTTTTATTTATTTTTTACGAATAGAATACATTAAAAAAAACCCAGCACACGGGGGTCGCGGCATAGTTGGATCAAGTATAATGATATCTGACAGTGATTAAAATCACTATAAAAAAAAAAAACGCTTCGATGCAAATCTTTAGATAGTGTTTTATTTTAAAAATTAGTGGATTATTCCAAAAGCTACATGATCTGCTAGTTCCTTATTAATATCCTGATTAAGATAAATTATATCAAAAGAAAAAGGGAATATTAAAAAATATTATTTCTCCAAAAAAAATTATGTTGATCCATACACTTTTAAATTAGTTATAGCATTATAATGTTAAAAATGTAAAAAATAAAATCCGAAATTTTTTTTTACATAATAAAGTAGATTACATTAGCTTTAATTTAAGATATATATAAAAGTGTCAGACCTTCTGGAACATTTTCAAAAGTCAAGTTGAAAAAATTAAGTTTTTGTGAAATAGTTGTAATTTTAAATCCCCCTCTGTGGACAGGAAAAAAGTCAGATTTATAAAAAAAATATACCAAATGATAGGTAAAGACATCATGCATCTATAAAAAAAAAATTATATTGATTTGGTTATTTTTTAAAAAGTTATGGTAATTTTTAGTAAAAAAAATTGAAAAAATTTCGAAAATTAGCGTTTTTTAAATTTGTAATTTTTTTGGAGGTTTCCCCCATTTACGGGGAACGAGGGAAATTTTTTCAATTTTTGAGGGTTATGTCTTCGACAAGATACGATTTGTGATCTTTTGACGTATCATTGAAAGAAATCGGTTCGGTGAGAGCTGAGAAAAAGTGGTAACAGACGCAAAAAAAAAAAAAAATAAACGCATCTTAGTAAAACCAATACCTTCTCAGCTTCGCATGGAAGCTAAAAGTAGCGTTATTTAAAATTGGCCTTAAAATTGTTATAAAGTAATGTACACATTGCTTGTTACTCGACATTGCTTGCCGTTTGTTAAATGTTGAAATATTCGAGGGGTTGTAAAGTTCAGTAGATGTGCTAAATGGTGGGAAAATCATATAAGTTGAGGTATCACCTACAAACCAAGTAATACACTGTCATTCATCCTATTGCGTATTATGTGTGAGCACCAGAGTTACAATTCGTTATTCTCTAGGGGAACATTACCAATGTGTCCGACTGGACACGACCGGTGTAACACATTGTACATCACGTAGTGATGAATATAATCAAGGGGTTATTATTGTTATTTGGATGTATGTTATATTAATTAAACGCGAGGTTATCGTTTTATAGAACTTCTTAAATGTTTTCCTACCGTTTCTCAAGTGTGTAACATATCAATATTGTGAATTCTATTATTTTATATCTAATAAGTGTAATGTGATTTACTATTATGTTTATTTATACTTATACTATGTTGTTTTCTTATACTATTACAAGGCAATTCAATAGTAATTGAAAAATTTATGACCTGACAGATCATATGACCATCTAAGGTAAACTACATTAGCTAAAAAGATAACAACTTAACGTTTATNAAGTGTAATGTGATTTACTATTATGTTTATTTATACTTATACTATGTTGTTTTCTTATACTATTACAAGGCAATTCAATAGTATTTGAAAAATTTATGACCTGACAGATCATATGACCATCTAAGGTAAACTACATTATCTAAAAAGATAACAACTTAACGTTTATAATATACAGGATGTTTAGTAAGTCAGGAAACGGGTTTCTATTGTTCTCATTGTTTGTAACAATGAGAACAATAGAAACCGTTTTCTGACTTACTGATCAATCTGTACAATAATCTATGTAGTTGTTTCTTTATTGCCCGAGGATTAAGTGATAATACAACTTAATATTCGATTATATATCATTCTGTGTTGAATATGCTCTTTGTTGTTGTAGTAGAATGTAAAATTACAATTTATACTTGTAACTTTATTTCCACATGAAAATATTACACTTATATTGGTCTAAGGATTGTACACTATTTGGATAGTATCATTGGAATATGTATGAGATATATACGTCACTGCGATACCACATTGTGATGTATATTGGTTGAATTATTCTTTACTAAGAATTTATTTTGACATTGTATGAATTTCTTTGTAATATCAATTAATCTATTTACATACACTTCCAAGGCGTAAAATTACATAGCTTTCCAATTGTGACAAATGTTTTTTCTAAGTCTGCTCAAAAGTACATATCTATAGAAATTTACTGTAATTTTAAGAACAAAATCAGACATTACGTCAATTTAAAAAACATATTTATGCAAACAGAAGGTTGATAAGAAAATCTAAATTATAATTTTATTAAATTTTTATAAGAGAAATTTCGTTAGTAAATAATATAACTTAATATTTCTAGTACTAAATAAAGAATATATATATATATATATATATATTAGATCAAAATTTAACATTAGTAAAATGTTGATGACCATAAAGTTTTTCTTAACAATAAATAACATAGGCTCAAGGAATAATTTTTTTTTTAAATGAGTTAGTTACTATTTTATGGGTATAATATTTATCATTTATTATCTAGATTAATTTTTAATGGTTGTGGTATTTACTGCATTATGTTTTATGTATTAATATTTTGTAATCTTTTTAAGATAAGTGTAGTTGTTTCTTTATTCTTAGATATTCATTAAATTACTAATATTAACACGCTTATATTAGTTTCACCTGTATGTATGTATGTTTGTAACTCTCCAAACGTCACGCATTATCGCGTATCCCGTCGTCTATGGCCTTGAGACTAGACTATCGTAACGCATTCACCTCTCCCCTAACGACGGCACACTATTCCTATAAAAATTTATTTTTAGTTATCGTACCCGTACACGCTTGCTTGTCATCAATATTATTTATATATAAACAAATTTTTATTTTGACTGACCAATAACGCCCGCGTCTAATGCGCCTTACGTATATATATTTATATATTCCTACCGCCGTTTATACCTCAGGTATAACGTTAGTNCCTACCGCCGTTTATACCTCGGGTATAACGTTAGTCCGACCCCTCGCCCGCCCACAAACACGGCTATACCTAGTGCATGATACGTTTACGTACTTAAGTTGCTTTACTTGTATATATATATATTCTAATTACTATTAAAATGTATACNACTTAGTGCATGATACTTTTACGTAGTTAAGTCGCATTATTTGTATAAATATATATATTCTAATTACTATTAAAATTAATATATTAACACGATTTATTCTAATTAAGAGATATAAAGTATTCATTCCGATTACGAGGGATGATTTCCGTATCGTCATTTTTCGTCACTACCTCCACGTTCCAGGAGTGAGTAATTTACGCGCCTGCTGCTTTCCTTGGATGTGGTAGCCGTTTCTCAGACTCCCTCCCCGGAATCGAACCCTGATTTCCCGTTACCCGTAACAACCATGATATTGATAGTAACTACTATCATAACATGAAACTAAAAAGTAAAAAATAAATATAGTTTAAAAAACTAAAAAACACGCTTTTTAGTTCGATGTGCTTCAAAATCGTGTTTTTTTAGTTTTTTAAACTATATTTATTTAGATATAAACTGTGATGTCTATTTTAAAGTTGTAAACACGTTGTTTTGTGTCAAATAACCATGTCAATCAAATTGTGTTATACAAATATTTTATTTTTATAATAACGAAGATTGTTAAATTATCTTTTAATTATATTTACTAAAGAAAAATTTACTTTTGTATGGAAATTTTATGGTGATAGGCTATTTTAATCATAAAGGTTGAAATATTTAGCTATAATGAATACTTAGAAATTCAACTTCAGAAACAAACATTTAAATTTTTTTCCACTAAAAGCATGAATACATGTAATTCTGAGTTCCTGAAAAAATGTCAAACTGAACGATATTTTAATTTATAACATAGAAATTTTATTGTTGTTTATAAAAATTATTATTTTAAGTATATCCATGATAAATCGTTTGTTAAAATATTTTTGTTAGGAAATTTCTCTATTTACCGTTGTTATTTACTTATAGGTGTGTATGAATATGTACCTGATGAAAGTGGAAATGGTGAGCGATTACAAATTAATGCACAAAACTGTATTCACTGTAAGACATGTGATATCAAAGATCCTACCCAAAATATCAATTGGGTTGTTCCTGAACCAGGCGGTGGTCCAGCTTACAATGGAATGTAAAAAATATATCATTATCATATGGTATGACATTTTCATTAAATTAGGTACTTAAGATTATCAATACTGTGTACATAAATCACATTGTCCTTATTTTTGGATATGCTGTTCAAAACAATAGTTCATTATCATTATTTTTAAGTATTTGATTATTTTATTTTCATTTTAACTAAATGAATCATTTTTGATGATTTCCTTTATTGCTCATGCTTCACTATTAATTTGTATAATATTGATTGTTTACTTTAGTATAATAAATATTTTTTATATGAAATTTATCGTGAGATTGGACGTATTGGTGTTAATTATTTTTGTAATTAAACTACAAATAATATCTGTTAAAAAAACTGTTTTATATGTCCCTTTGTATTTTTTGTATTTCCATGGGGGTTTTACTTTACATTTCTCTTTGGTATTTGTTGCCATTATTTATCATACTTTAATACATTTATAATGTGTGATAATGATATTAACATAAAATATTTCCATTTTTCAAATGCTATAATATTTCAGTCATGTAGATAAAATATTTAATAATAATATGACTGTTAATTTAGGAAAATTTACGCTGAAACTTGTTTATTCAACATCGTCAACGTGGAAAAATAAACAAAAAACGTTTTTAAAAACAAGCGCTGAGTGCCACTACACCTTTCTCTTTTCAATCCAAGGGATATGCTGTCATTTATCATGTTTAGCAAATACGTTTAAACGATTTTAGTCTGATGTATTTAATTGTAATTTAAGTTATATATTTATTTTTAACATATTTGTATAAATAATGTGATGGCTACTAAATTATATTTTTATTTGATATCTATATTTTATTAAAAAAAATTATGTTTAATATTTCTGTTTAATTTAAATCAAAATTTATATAATCTATGTATTTTGAGTATGGTTAGTATCATTGATGAAATTAAATAAACATATTTGGAATATTATTGATTGTCATTCGTAATCTTAAACCCTAAGTTATAATATAATAGGTAGTTCAAACTGATAAATTACACCCCTTATAGTAAATATAGATATATAGAGGTACCCAGGTACCTACTACGTCCTTATAAGGTGTAAAATTAACAACGCTATTTTAAGTATAATAAATTATATACTTTTCAAATACAAAATATAAATTTGTTAACTATGCATGCTATTTAGAGATGTCACAGAAGGACTAACCATACATACTAAATATTTAGAAGGAAAATAAATTTAAAAACTGAAAAGGTACCCGGGTACCTTTCCAGTCACATAAGGGTTAAATATACATAAAATTATTTTTCGATATTGTTGTGTCGAAATATAATTTTTATCAAGATGTACTATATTTGATTGAGATAATATTGTTATAGTTTACTATTATAAAAAAACTAAGTTCTTAAGTGATTTTATGAAAAATTTAGTCCAGAAATAACAAAATACAGTTACTTAAAGTCATAAATATTTTTTAATAATTATCCTTTGCTTATTACATTATATTTTGTTTATAAGGGCCGTTTCCTAAATAAGAAATGATTAAAATAACTGTATTAGTTCGAAAATGAATAACGAAAAAAAATAGTGGAGACATTGCATAGTAGGGTCTAGTATAGATTTAATCTGATAGTGATTAAAATCACTATCATAAGGAACGCTTCGATGCAAATCTGTAGATAGTGTTTAATTTTAAAAAATTGATGGATTATTCCAAAAGCAACATCAACTTCTATTAAAATAAAATACAAAACCCATAATTATCATACAAAAATAGTATATTTTTCAATATGGTAGCCATTTGCGTATAGAAGATAGATCGTCGGGACAAATTTTTTTTTTTCATTTTGTAGTACATAAAATAAGCTTTAATTTTATAAATTTTTTCAAAAAGTTATGGAAGTTTTAAGAAAAAAAAGTGAAAAAATTTCGAAAATTAGCGATTTTTAAATTTGTAATTTTTTTGGATATTTCCCCCATTTGCGGGGAACGAGGGAATTTTTTTCAATTTTTAAGGGTAATGTCTTCAACTAGATACGATTTGTGATCTTTTGACGTATTTTTGAAAGAAATCGGTCTAGTGAAAAAAAAAAAAAAAACACATAGTAAAATTAATACTTTCTCCGCTTCGTATCGAAGCTAAAAATCATAGTTTTATTTTTATGGGCTGATCTAAGGTTCATTGTGCTCCTGTTAGGAAATTTAAATTAATTCACTTGATTATTTAAAAAAATACGTCCCGTACATGTAAGGCTGTAGTATTATAAAATAATTTAGATAAATTCAAAAGATTGAACGTAAAATGGAACAGATTGGGATAATAATTTCATCAATTTATTTAATATAAATAGCTAAATGAAGCCTTGCTTAGAACTTCAACCACGATGGTATTTTTACCGTTCTTATGCTCAAGAACGTAGTGGTCGGTAGCACGACTTCTAGGGAAATATCTGGCTACGATGGCAATAATAAATGTTTCGGAAACTAATTGATAATTAAACTTAATAATATAAAAGTTATCATAACTCTAATAAATGTATAATATATTACACATTTTTATAGATATAGCTTAGAAAAGTCAAATTTTAATTTTAATTTTAATTTTAAGATATTATTTTCCGTCATGATATTAATTATAATTTTTTATGTATAATCAATATCACTTAATGGAGAGGTAGATAGCATCCCTAATGATTAAAAATACCTATATAGTACAATTTGTTTATACTATTGATAAATAGTGCTGATTAATATGAAGTAGGTTTAAGAAGCAATATTTTGATTATTTAGTTATTTATTAAAATTTTCGGGGATTTGGGTTATATTTTGTTTATTTAAATAACCAGTATCATGATTTTGTCGATAAAAAAATAATCAAATATTTTTTAATATTAAGTAAATTTTTATTGGACCTTAAATAAAAAACATATGTTTATCGAAAAAATCACGCATTATTTAAAGATTTAAGAGGCACATATTTATCTATCTTATTTTTTATTTAAGTAAATAATATAACTATACTTATACATTTACACTTTAATCACTTACGTGGTAAATTTTAACAAACACCTATTAATAAGCATCAATTCTCAGTATAAAAGCCACAATTTAAGGTTATCATTTTTAATTTTAACAGTTTAAATTTAAAAAAGAACTATGTTAAAAATATATTTAGTGTATGTCTTCATTGCATCAGCGGTAAAGTATAAACAATTTGTATTTAATTTTAGCTTCGATGCGAAACGGAGAAGGTATTAATTTTACTATGATGTGTTTTTTTTTTTTTTTTATGTCTGTTGCCACTTTTTCTGAGCTCTCACTGGACCGATTTCTTTCAAAAATACGTCAAAAGATCACAAATCGTATCTAGTTGAAGACATTACCCTTAAAAATTGAAAAAAATTCCCTCGTTCCCCGCAAATGGGGGAAATATCCAAAAAAATTACAAATTTAAAAATCGCTAATTTTCGAAATTTTTTCACTTTTTTTTCTTAAAACTTCCATAACTTTTTGAAAAATCAACAAATCAACATAATTTTTTTTTATACTAAAACCTTAGATATTTACCTTTCATTTGATATCATTTTTTTGAAAATCTATCACTTAACCTGCTCATTGGGGTGGATTTAAAATAGCAACTTTTTTACAAAAATTAATTTTTTCAACTGAACTTTTGAAAATGTTCCAGAAATACTGCGTCCTTTAAACAAATATCAAATTAAAGCTTATTTTATGTACTACAAAATGAAAAAAAAAAATTTGTCCCGACACTTTTTTTTCTACATTTAAACGGCTGCCGTAGTTAAAAAAACACTATTTTTGTGTTAAAATTTTCGATTTTCGATTTTAAATTTTCAACTTAAAAATGCTATAACTTTTTGAAAAATGTATATATCAGCACAAATTTTTTTTTTCTAAATACATTATAAGTACATCTTTCATTTGACATACTTTTTATTAAAATTGGACAATTTCCCCTTATATAGGGGGCGTTCAAAACTTAAAATATTGTAAAAAACATAGATCTTTTTCAACTGAACTTTTGAAAATGTTCCGGAAATACTGCGTCCTTTAAACATATATCAAATTAAAGCTTATTTTATGTACTACAAAATGAAAAAAAAAATTTGTCCCGACACTTTTTTATCTACATTTAAACGGCTGCCGTAGTTAAAAAATCACTATTTTTGTGTTAAAATTTTCGATTTTCAATTTTTAATTTTTCAACTTAAAAATGCTATAACTTTTTGAAAAATGTATATATCAGCACAATTTTTTTTTTCTAAATACATTATAAGTACATCTTCCATTTGACATACTTTTTATTAAAATTAGACAATTTCCCCTTATATAGGGGGGGTTCAAACTTTGAAACATTGTATAAAAAATAGAACTTTTTCAACTGAACNGGATTTAAAATTGCAACTTTTTTACAAAAACTAACTTTTTCAACTTAATTTTTGAAAATGTTCCGGAAATACTGCGTCCTTTAAACATATATCATATTAAAGCTTATTTTATGTACTATAAAATGAAAAAAAAAAATTTGTCCCGACACTTTATCTTCTGCATGTAAACGGTTGCCGTAGTTAAAAAAACACTATTTTTGTGTTAAAATTTTCGATTTTCAATTTTTAATTTTCAACTTAAAAATGCTATAACTTTTCGAAAAATGCATGTATCAGCACAATTTTTTTTTTTCTAAATACATTATAAGTACATCTTCCATTTGACATACTTTTTATTAAAATTAGACAATTTCCCCTTATATAGGGGGGGTTCAAACTTTGAAACATTGTATAAAAAATAGAACTTTTTCAACTGAACTTTTGAAAATGTTCCGGAAATACTGCGTCCTTTAAACATATATCAAATTAAAGCTTATTTTATGTACTACTAAATGAAAAAAAAAAATTTGTCCCGACGACCTATCTTCTATGCGCAAAAGGCTACCGTATTCAAAAATATGCTATTTTTTTATTAAAATTCTGGGTTTTGTATTTTATTTTATTTTAAAATATCTTATTAGGGGAATAAACTGACTTTCAAGAATATTATATAATTTGATTGACATAGAATAAANTGAATATTATATAATTTCATTGACATAGAATAAATTCATAAGACATATGAAATTAAACTTATTAAAATTTTTTTACTTTTTTAAAGTCGAAAAAGTAATTTTTAAATTTGAGTTAACTTAAATAGCCAATTTTATCATACAACAAAAAGCAACGTACAGTTGCCGAATGAGTAACACCTTGATTTTTCACGCCTAGGGTACGAGGTTCAAAACCGTCTATGGCTTTTAAAATTTTGCATTTTTTTTTTTGAGTTAGAATAGAATTTTCAAATCATTTGATATTTATCTCATTTAGATTCAATAATTTCAATAAATATAAAGGATCTTATCACTATAGTCTCCCCTCGTGAGAAGAAATTGATATTCATGTTAATATTATTTTACTATGTGGTTCTTTTTGTGGCTACGATTTATTTTGCCAACCCTCACTAGACTTACTTTTTTCAAGTTTATGATATTTGAGTTAATGATTTTTATGATATTTAAGTTAATGATTAGTTTAAGTTATTACTCTTAAAAATCAAAAAAATATTCCTTATTCAAATAAAAAGTAGCTTAACCAGCTTTTTCCATACAAACAATTAAAATCATTAATTTTTAATATTCTTAAAGTATTTATTGTCGAATTAGATTTGATATGATAAAAGTATTCAACTACAAAAGTAAATAATTTTACTTTATAATTTATTAATTTTTTAACTCTATTTGTGTGTGCTACTACCAGTCTATAATATGCCAAATTTTTTTGTAATATGTTGCTATATAAATCATAAATTTAAAAAAAAAAATGATTTTAAGTTTCACCTGAATTTAACAATGGATTTTTACAATTATAATTATATTTTATAATATGCTCAATTGAGTAAATCTTTTTAACTACTTTGGTTTGATTGGTTCATTTAATTAAAGTAAATTATTAAAATTAATTAAGTTCTGAATATTTCAATTGCAGAATCTTTTTAAACACCAAAAGTTATTAGGAAATGATTACTATTCTTTTTATTTCAGTTATCTTACGATAAAAATGCAAAAAAATCGAATTTGTCTGATAAATGTACTGTAAATACAGTGGCGGCGCGAGGTAAAATTTATATGTGGGCGAAGTAGACTTAAAGAGACCCTTTTTTTTAAATTTTTTTAATAAACATTTAAGTAACAATAGTTATTTAATAAATATTAAGATTTACAATTTTTTAAAACAATAAACTCTAATTATTAACCTTTTATTTGCAAAGTAGTCAATATAATTTTATTTATACATAATTATAAAATTAAATACATATTTTTTTAAATTAATAATACTGTTAGAATTTTCTTTTTTTTTTATTTACAAGAAATGGACTTTTCGGCTTTTTGCTTCACTAAATGTTTTAAGTATATCTTCGTAATTTAAATTATTTGCAATTTTCGTTTCAATGGACAAAACTGCTAATGCTGAGAGTCTTTCCTGTGTCATCGTATTTCGTAGGTAATTTTTAATTATTTTAAGCTTCGAAAAACTTCTCTCTGCTGAAGCTGTACTGACAGGAATAGTGAGCATAATTCTGACTGTTATATAAACATTTGGATATATTTCTTGTAAATTATTTTCTATTATGTATTTGATGAGTTGTTTTGCATCCTTAATAAAGTCTGGTAGACTTGAAATTATGAGTTGTAATTCTGCGTATAATTCAAATGATTCAATATTCAATGATTTAAATCTCCATTTAATGTCATGTAGAATTCCATCAATCATGCTGTTAAAAAAGTCAACTCTAAACTTTTC
>NW_026099576.1:4216381-4238219 GCF_025091365.1 Daktulosphaira vitifoliae | reverse complement strand
TATAACAACAGCCTTTCGACACCCACAGCTAACCCGGAGTGTCAGCCGAGCACGGTGACTGCTGTACGACAACACGCACGTAAATACCTAGACAGCAGGCACCACCTCCTCATATTCATCTTCGTACACACAGTTACACATTTACCTAATATCATTTTAATTTACTTTTTACTGTGTTACGACAATTGTCTAATTTAGATTTTAATTTATTTCACCCCATATCCTTGCCTATACCACAAGGAAATCAAAATTTTATTTTTATTGTAACCGAATCTAAGTATTTAGCTTTAAGTAGAAATAATGATTATTATTTTTCTGTATCAGACCTTCAACTTTCAAATTGTTTTGATTTAAGTAATTTTAAATTGTGTAAGTACTCTAAAGCACTATATTGTATTTTGAACTTTTATTGGATAAATTTCCTTCATTTAAATCCATTTTGGCATTAGGTTCGTCTAAGTCTGTAGTTGTTGATGTACTGGTTTTGTTTAGAAATTTCATCATACTAGTACTCATAGCTTGGTTCACTTGCATCATTTCAGCTTTTCTCTTTCTTTTGGAAGCACCAGATTCCATTTCCGACCAGTATCTCTGTCTTTACTAGATCCAGACATGATACCTACATATGGATAGTTAATTATATTTTAATAATAAATTATTAAGTAATATTTATAAAATTATGTATGAGAAGTGTTAAATACAAATAATATTCAATTACAAATTACAATTATTTACTAGTTCTTAAAGTTTTAACTAACATTTCCAATACAACATACTAAAATATATTATTTCCATACTTCCCTATTATAAAAAATTATTATTATATATCTATTCTGTCACAATAAATCGTTTTCCATGCTGATTATGTTATTTTCATATTATAATAAAATCATTTTTTAACTAATATCATAAAACAAAAAAAAACAATGGAAAATGTAAACACAATTAATAAAGTTTTATACTTACATCTTAGGTACGTGTGGTATGATTTTTGCGTCGTTAAATATTATTAAATTGAATATAATTTTCGGTAATCGATCGATACAGAAACGAGGATAAAACACAACCAATCGAACTAACAACAACTGTCAAAATGAAATTACGTTATCGAGTTTAGATAAAATCGGTTCACCGAAACGGTCAGTCTGGCCCCGATAACGCGGTTTAATGTTAATTATAGAATAGTCGCGGTCGTTTGCCGATCGGCAACCGACAAAACGCATAGTGTGATCTGGTACTTTTAGTAATGACTAAATATGACGAAATATAAGATTTATGTTTATGATTTTTTTTTTACAATAAAATAATTTCATGGATACAAAAATTTTTGTATAGATACTTCTCCCATATTTTTCTATGGTTAATTATAAGTCCCTTTGGAACGCGAGGCCCTTTGAGGTGCGAGGCCGTGGGCAATGGCCCACTTCGCCCACGCCTAGCGCCGCCACTGTGTAAATAGTAATTATAAAATTTCCTGATTGCATATTAATCTTAAAAATTTCATTTTTAGCTTCGATGCGAAGCTGAGAATGTATTAATTTTACCATGATGTGTTTATTTTTTTTTCTATTTAATAATGTCAATTTCAAACTTGCAAGTTGAACTATAAGTTATGGTAACAAATTCATATTTTATCTTCGATGCGAAGCTGAGAATGCATTTTTCATTAAAACTTTCACTTTAAAAGACAATAAAAAGTAGGTTCAAAATGATTACTTTTAACACATTAAAAATCAAAATCAGTATTAATTTAATACAATTTTTTTTGTTCTTAATTATTTTTTTTTTATATGTAAATACTTAATTTTTAATAATAAGTAATAATATTAAAACTTAGAAGTAATAGAAAAAGTTTAATTGCACATTTGCAAACATTGCGAAAAGTTTATTTAGAAAAGTATATTTTTTTTTCTGATGAAAGTTCCTTTTGTTCAGTGTATTTATTCATAAATAACAAAATTTTTTAATTAAAAAGTATTGCATCAATTCCTTTAAATTTGTATACGCATTAAAAGTATATGAATATACAAATCCTTTTTATTTTTATAATATCTTCGTAAAAATTACAATATTATATTATTGAATACCACTTTAATACTCAATTTAATTATTGTAATTATTATGTATTCATATATTATAATTATAAATCGGGGTAAAATTAAGGGAATAAGTGTTATTGTTGTTTTTGAAATAATCTACCAATTTCATTTTTTTCTATTTAATGATATCTATTTCAAACTTGCAAGTTGAGTTAAAAGTTATGGTAATAAATTCATTTTTTTTTTTTTTAAACTTTCACTTTAAAGGACAAAAAGAAGTTGGTTCAAAATGATTACTTTTAATATATTAAAAATCGATAATAATTTGAAAATAATTAATTATAAAAATTATATAATATATAATTAAACGAATTACTAATCTGGATATAATTATGGAAATAGGAGTTGATGTTGGGTTGGGTTGGTTACATTTTTAACTTTATAATGCTACAACTCATTGAAAAATGTATGAATCAACACAATTTTTTTATGAGAAATAATATTTTTTAATAATCCCTTTTTCATTCGACATTCTTTATCTTAATCAGGGTATTAATAAGGAACTAGCAGATCATGCAGCTTTTGTAATTATCCACCAATTTTTTAGAATTAAACACTATCTAAAGATTTGCATTTGGGAATTGGTTCAAAACTCTAAACATGAGCGTAAAAAATAGAACTTTTCCAATTTAATATTTGAAAATATTTTGAAAATCCTGCATTTTTTATATATATTTTTAATTAAAGCTTATTTAGTAAAATGAACATAAAAAATGAATTGTCCTTCGATTTATATTAAATGTAAAAACGACTATTGATGTTTAACAAAAAAACTATTTTTGTATAAAATAATTATTTTTTGTATTGTTATTTTTTCTACTAATTTTTGTTTTCAATTATTAGTATGTATACTATAATTCAAAAAGTACAGATATTAATGTTCAGAGAGTTCATCACTCCCTGTTTTTGCAAATAGCTCCCTATAAAAAAAAAATTTAATATAATTAAAATGTCATTATAAATATTTTTAGGAATAGTTTTTGCATGATTAGTGTTTATCCAATAAGTACATTGAATGGAGGCTTTTAGGTTCTCTCACATTCCCGAAAAAATACATTTTACCTCTCTAATGACTTATGATAAATTAAATTAAAATTCTTTCTAAAATTATAATCAAATGGCGGAGATCAGAATTGTTGAATTTTCTTTTTCAACTGCGAAAATTCCGTTGCATCAAAGTGTTTTATGGCAATAATTGTTATCACTGTCAGATTGCAATTTATAATGATCCCGTCAATGCTGGGTACACAATGTGTTGGATCCCGACTGTATTGGCTTTGTTAAAAAAGTTGTGTGGACATGATTGTATATGATGACATTTAATATTCTATATAAAAATTATACATAAAATAATTATATATATAAAAAAAACCCAGCACAGGAGGGTCGCGGCACAGTGGTGACGTGGCATAGTTGGATCAAGTAATAATGATATCTGACAGTGATTAAAATCACTATAAAAAAAAAACGCTTCGATGCAAATCTTTAGATAGTGTTTTATTTTAAAAATTAGTGGATTATTCCAAAAGCTACATGATCTGCTAGTTCCTTATTAATATCCTGATTAAGATAAAGTATATCAAAAGAAAAAGGGAATATTAAAAAATATTATTTCTCCAAAAAAAATTATGTTGATCAATACACTTTTCAATAAGTTATAGCATTATAATGTTAAAAATGTAAAAAATAAAATTGAGAATTTTCACACAATAATAGCATTTGGTAGGCATTTTCACCGTGAAGACAAAATAAAATCCGAAATTTTTTTTTTACATAATAAAGTAGATTACATTAGCTTTAATTTAATAAATATATATAAAAGTGTCAGACTTTCCAGACACTTTCAAAATTTAAGTTGAAAAAGTCAATTTTTTGTGAAAAAGTTGTCATTTTGATTCCCCCCCTGTAGGCAGGTAAAAAGTCAGATTTATAAAAAAAATATACCAAATGATAGGTAAAGACATCATGCATCTATAAAAAAAAAATTATATTGATCCATACATCTTTCAAAAAGTTATAGCATTATAAAGTTAAAAATATAAAAAAGAATTTTTTTACAAAAATCGTATTTTTTTTATTAAGTTTAATGTCTGTTATCACCATGAAGATAAAATAAAGTCCGAAATTTTTTTTTTTCATGATAAAGTATATTACATTAGCTTTAATTTAAGATATATATAAAAGTGTCAGACCTTCTGGAACACTTTCAAAAGTTAAGTTGAAAAAATTAATTTTTTGTAAAACAGTTGTCATTTTAAATCCCCCCCTGTGGGCAGGTAAAAAGTTTTATAAAAAAAATATACGAAATGATAGGTAATGACATCATGCATCTATAAAAAAAAAATTTACAAGGAACGAGGGAATTTTTTTCAATTTTTGAGGGTAATGTCTTCGACTAGATACGATTTGTGATCTTTTGACGTATCATTGAAAGAAATCGGTTCGGTGAGAGCTGAGAAAAAGTGGTAACAGACACAAAAAAAAAAAACATCTTAGTAAAACCAATACCGTCTCAGCTTCGCATCGAAGCTAAAATATATAATAATACTTTTAATATACGTAACTTCTATGTCTAATGGTAAAAGTGAAAGGGAAACTGCGTCAGTTTCAAACAAAGGCGTCGGGCCTTTAACGCTAGGCATTTGTTGAACTTTACACTACGACGAAAACGCGTGTGTGTAACGGTCCGGTTTATAGCGGTGGCTGAGAAGGAGCTGACACGTCCGCTGAATGTCAATCATGTCAGTGGTGGGGGAAGTGGTTGTTCTCCTCCTACGGTGTCATCTACTGAAGTATAAGGTAAACAATAACCTCATGTTAAGTGATAACGTTAACTGATAAACGTATGCATTACATTGAAATAATGTAAGTCAAGTAGCGACCGAAGCCGCCACACGTGTCCTTGACTATTCTTAGAACCTATTTACTTAATATTAACGCTATAGGATTCTCTTCCTCCATCAACATGTCCTAAAGAGAGAGGGAGTAATGAAATTTGAGATGAACTAACCTAATGGATGAGGTGGGTATGAAACCCGATGTAAACTAATAACGTTTTCTAAGAATTTTATCCTCACCTTCCAGACGCTTAGGTAAGCATATTTCCAACATCAAAGGTACCGCCATTTTATAACGTTTATAGGCGTCAGCATTTTTATTTTTACATAGTATTTTATCATTGCCTACCAGATGCTTAGAAAAGCATCTCGTTAACATTAGTATATGACTATAATTGGTAATATATTTTTAATATTAACTATGTGTATGCTTGTTGTTATCGGTTGCTATAATAGTATAATCGCTATTATTATTATTATTTTTTACTGCGGCTTTAAAATAATAATATGTGTATTGAGTTTTATTTTATTATATTTAATTTGACAATTTTTTATACCTAAAACTAGAGGTATTACATTTAAAGTCGCACCACCACCACCAGCACCCACGAGTCGTCACTTCGTTTAACATTAAATGTATACATTACATTGAAATAGTGTACGTCAAGTAGCGGCCGTCGCACCACACTTGTCCTTGACTATTCCATGAACAACTTGTTAACAAACTCTATGATGATATTGTTGGTTACAATTAAGTAATTCACCGTCGAGAACATCCTACATACAATTGTTTTTAATAACACTTGGGTGGGTAAACCGAATCAAGACAATTTGGTATGAGGTGCGCACAATGAGTAAAATTACAATGGGTGAAACCCAACGAAAACTGACTTAAATCGGAGAGGGGATCTTCTCATCCTTCAACAAGTCCTAATGAGCGAAGGGGTAATGAAACTTAACTTAAACTAACCTATTGGGAAGGGTGCGGATGAACCCCGACGTAAACTAACTTGTTGCATGTCTATATATTGTATGTAATAATTGTTAAGCGGAATAATTAAAAATTAATTTTCCATGGTAGGTACGCGTTAATCCTTGAACATGTCTATAGTACGCGTTGAGTCCATGTGTTTGATGTACCGCACCTTAAATGCAAAAGCTTTCTTCACTGCTCATGATTACATATAGTAATACATTGTTGTTGGAAATATGTCTTAAGCTTCTGGTAGCCGATGATAAAATTCTTAGAAATTATAATGACAGACGTTGTCATTGTTCTCATAAAATGTATATAACAGTGATTATTAGTGTACGGCGACATCTTTGATGTTTCAAATATGCTGACTTCAGCGTCTGGCAGGCAATGATAAAATTCTTAGAAAATGATAGCTTTGATATTGATAAAACACAGACGACAATTATTCTCATAAAATCTAGACGCCTATGAACGTTATAATACCTTTGATTTTTAAAATATGCTTACCTAAGCGTCTGGCAGGCAATTATATAATACTATGTAAAAATAAAAATGCATACAACAGTGATTATTAGTGTACGGCGACATCTTTGATGCTGGATATATGCTGACCTAAGCGTCTGGTGGGCAATGATAAACTTCATAGAAAACGTTGTTAGTTTAAGTTGGGATTCATCCCCACCTCACTCATTGCATTAGGTTAATTTATGTCAAGTTTCATTACCCCCTCCCTCTTTAGGACATGTTGAAGGAGATCCCTGTAGCGTTAAAGTGGCAACGGCGTCCGCTACTTGACTTACACTATTTCAATGTAATGCGTAAGTTTAAACATACGTTTATCAGTTAACATGAGGTTTACCTTATCCTCCAGTAGATGGCACCGTAGGAGGAGAACAGCAATTTCCAATGGCTACTTCCCCCACCGCAGACATAAAGCAGATGCTCACTATAGTTTAAACCCGCCATTTTTAATGACCATAACACCCCCACCTTCACCCCAGACTACACCTTCAATTAGCCCTACTATCATAAGACCACTCCTCCCCTTATAACCACCTACATAAGCCTACGCCTTCTCCTTACCCCCTCCTTCGTGATACTATGTCCACCTCTTACCACCACCTACATTAGACCACGCCAACCCCTCCCCGCCACAAAGACGGAGGATGAGGTGGTGAGGCGAGGTCCTAGAATTCCCTACTTTACCCTACTTGTATGTATTTTAACATTAATAATACATTTTAGTTAACGCAAACACGTCTGGATCCAATAACAAACTTGGATAATTACACTAATGATTTCACTCTTTGCATGAAAACCTATTCTATGGAATATACAGGAGAAACACCTATAGGTAATTAATACATTTAAAATATAAAAATTTATTTATATTTATTCTACAGAATTTTTTTTTAAATTTATGTTGAAATTTAATTTTGAATCGAAGAGGTTATTTAATAATAGACGTATAAGATTATATAATGTAAAAAACGATAGCACAGTATAGAAGTGAGATAATTGGGACAAGTGTAGATAATATCTGACAGTGATTAAAATCACTATCATAAGAAACGCTTCGATGGAAATCTGTAGATAGTGTTTCATTTTAAAAAATTGGTAGATTATTTCAAAAGCAAAATTAACTCCTATTTCCTTCATTATTCTTAATTAGTAGTTCTATGATTTATAAATATAATATATGAATAAATATCTATTATAGAAATTAAATATATTATGAAATTGATATTTAATAATTTTGTGAAGTAATTTTTACGGAGAAATTATAAAAATGTATAAAGTATGTAAGGTTTCAGCCAAACAGAGGGCCTACTAATTACCCACTGCCCAGGGGGAACACTGGACAGTGACCTAGTAGCCGCGCCAAACAAGATATTACTTGCTGACGGAGCTACTAGGTTTTGATAAAAACAAAAAAAAAAACCAATATTAATGAAATGAGGGAAAAGTATAGAGAAAAAAAAGAGGCCATGTATAATATAACATCATTTTTTTTTTTAATTATTTAATTAAAAAAATTGTATAATTACTATTTAAGATATAGATAGTCATAGGAAAGAAGAAAGAAAAAAGAAAAGGAGGTGCTTGATACACAAATTAAAAGGGGGTAAAAGGGGTTTCTTGATGTTGTACTTGTTTGTTGATTGAAGGGTGACGGCCCACCACCGGCCATAGCTACGCCTCACATCCCCATCATCATCTTCTCGACATTTATTTTTATAAAAAAAAAACGGAGGACAAAAAAAATTACAGCCTGGTTGACTCCAAAGTAGACAGCAGGTCGTCTCGACGTTTATTTTATAAAAAAAAAACGGAGGACAAAAAAAATACAACCTGGTTGACACCACAGTAGACAGCAGGTCGACTCGACGTTTATTTTATAAAAAAAAACGGAGGACAAAAAAAATGCAAAAACGTGGTTTTTTTCAGAAACACAGCGGACAACTTGTCGCCTCGGCAGTATAGGTGGAAAAAAAAAAGTGTTGTAGCGGCAGTTGTGTAGTGGCCGGTGATCGTGACGCTGGGTGGTGGTGGTGCCAACTTTGAACACGTTCATTGAGGGGACATTACAATATTGGTATAGGTGCACAGTGTACGGTCAGCTGATGATGACAGATAACGGACCGGTTGACAAGTGGAGGTTATCATATACAAAATTATGAAAATACTCTACACCTATTGCACACACCTCTACTCTAATTTATAAGATTTAAATATATAAAAAAAACTTGTATAAATTCTGCAACATTACAAGTAGTTAATTTTATAGCAAACCTTTATATAAATTAATTGAAGGGCTTTTTACAAAAAATTTTCAAAAAATAATATGTTGTTAATTATAAATAAATGGTCCACAAGAAATTTTCATCAGAGTCAAAAATAGAATGTTTTTTTAAATATGGCTGCCATTTGCTCATAACATTTTTGACGTATTGTTCATCAAAATCGATTTAGTGAGAGCTGAGAATGTGTGGGAACAGACATAAAATAAATATAGTTAAAAAAAACTAAAAAAGACGCTTTTAAAGCACATCGAACTATAAAGTTAAAAATGATTTTTTAAAATTAATTTAAAACAATAATGAACAAAAAATACTAGTATTATTGTGATAAAAACGTGGGTGCTTTGTGCCATATTTTTTGTATATTGAACGCCTGACGCTTTTTTTCACAATAATACTAGTATTTTTCGTTCATTATTGTTTTAAGTTAATTTTAAAAATTATTTTTAACTTTTTAGTTCTGTTACGTCGCTATTTAGGGGTTTAACCTAAATGCCCGTCGACAGTATTCTAAGTGACCAACGGGGGATAGCTGGCTAGGCTATATCAACCTTAGGTACTGAAGTTTCCTATTTAATTTATATTCCCTTAGAGGAACTACCAAGGGTCACACTACAATATACATATATAACACTTTAGGTTAACAACGATATAAATAAATATTTATTAAACAATTGAAATATTAAATGGATAATACAACCTGCTGGACACCAAGAGATGATTAATCCAACAGGGAGCTGACGGCGACACAGACACACACTATAATATACGGAGTAGCGAAGTTAAGTTAATTATCAGGCAAAAGTAGATATCGCGAAGATGGTAAAATGTCAACTGTCGATAGGGATATCTTATTAAGGCACATTGGCCGTGAATTACAAAAAGTGTTTATGTGTGCAGTCCGCCCTCCTGTTAGTATTGCTGTATGTCACTGTGTTAATTATATTTACAGGTTGATTTTTTTATCATAACCCACTCAATTACTTGCATAATAATAATAATTTAAACATTTTTTTTTTTTATTAACTTTAGTTACACATTATTTTTGAATTTTTAACTGTGTAATACTTTTTAAGTTCATCCCTTATGCCTTGGAGGGGGTCAACTTTGTTTTTTTAAATGGTAACACATATTTTTAATTTAATAAAATGTTTCAGTTTTTAATTTAATAGTAAATGGCATTTGAATTTTTAATATAACTTTATTAGCTTATTAGATATAAACATTTAAAGTTTCAAAATTTTGAGTTAATATACATGTATAATACACATGGGATTGTAAATACAGGTAGCTAATTGGATTTTTATGACATTGCTGTCTCAGTCACGGATTGTTTATTATCAATTATGATTATCAATAGATATACTTTCTGTATTGTCAGTTAGTGTATTTATAAACTCATAACAATGTGCCTTACTACAATTGATAATAACAATGCTGTGTACCTGCTAATATCGATGTTATAAAAAACCAATTAGCTACCTGTATTTGTAATCCCTTGTGTATTATACCTGTATATTAATTCAAAAATTTGAAACTTTAAATGATTATATCTAATAAACGAATTAAGTTATATTAAAAATTCAAATGCCATTTACTATTAAATTAAAAACTCAAACATTTTATTAAATTAAAAATATGTGTTACCATTTAAAAAAACAAAGTTGACACCCTTACCAGGCATAAGGGATGAACTTAAAAAGTATTACATAGTTAATAATTCAAGAATAATGTGTAACTAAAGATAATAATAAAAAAAAATTTTTTAATTATTATTATTCTGTAAGTAATTGAGTGGGTTATAATAAAAAAATCACCCTGTATATATATGTCTATTAAACGGTACAATGATGTTATGGGAGACAGAGATATGGGCACATGCAAATGTGATCGTATCAGTTCGATGTGCTTTAAAAGCGTGTTTTTTAGTTTTTTTAAACTATATTTATTTTTTACTTTTTAGTTTCATGTTATGATAGTAGTTGCTATCAATATCATGGTTGTAACGGGTAACGGGAAATCAGGGTTTGATTCCGGAGAGAGAGTCTGAGAAACGACTATCACATCTAAGTAAAGTAGGAGGTGCGCAAATAACCCACTCCCGGAACGTGGAGGTAGTGACGAAAAATGACGGTACAGGAATCATCCTCCGTAATCGGAATGAATACACTTTATATCTCTTAATGAGAATAAAGCGTGTTATTGTATACATTTTAATAGTAATTAGAATATATATACAGGGTGTTCAGTAAGTCATTGTTACAAACAATGAGAACAATAGAAACCCGTTTCCTGACTTACTGAACACCCTGTATAATCATGTAAAGCGACTTAAGTACGTAAACGTATCATGCACGAGGTATAGCTGTGTTTTGTAGGCGGGGGGAACGTTATACCTAAGGTATAAACGGCAGCAGCGGCGGTAGGAATATATAAATATATATACGTAAGGCGCATTACATGCGGGTGGTATTGGTCAGTCAAAATAAAAATTTGTTTATATATATATATATATATATAATTGATGTCACGCATGAGTGTACGGGTACAAAAACCAATAAATATAGTTTAAAAAAACTAAAAAACACGCTTTTAAAGCNTTTAATTAATTTTTTTCATTGAATAATGAACATGAATATATTTATTTTATGAGTTTACCAGTCGCCGGTTTTATGTATCGATTTTTAAAACCGGTTTTAAATAATAATCGCTTTCTGTTCATAGACACAGTTTTTAAAAATTATTGGTTTTGATTAACAAAACCGAAAAAAACTGTTATAACCAGTTTTTATAAAACCAGTTTCAGTCTCCGCTTTAGAAGTAAACAAAAATTTTATCTAATTTTATCATAATGTTTGAAGCACGGAATATTTATTTTTAATCTTCTTTAATTATTTAAAATTAATTAATTACAATTGAATGACAATTAAATGAGTTACATGATTGTAAAATTTTAAGTTAATCGGTAACATCAGCTCATAGGTAATATTTAATTTGAACAATACGCGTAATGAATAAAAATCAAAGTAAAATTTAATATTGTCGAATCTGTCATTAATAATCTTAACGATTTTAACCAACAACAATTTTTTTTTTTTTTTGCAAGAGTGCAATACTCTTGCAGTTTTATTCTTGTTGTTGCAAGATTCTTGCATTTTGAGTCTTGGTCTTGGTCTTGTTCTTGCAAGTCTAGTCTTGTTCTTGTTCTTGGTCTTGCTAAAAAAGTCTTGGTCTTGTTCTTGTCAATTGAGTACAGTCTTGATGTTGGTCTTGCTGATATTATTACAGTCTTGGTCTTGTTCTTGGTTTCGTAGAAATGCAAGACCAAGCCAAGACCGCAAGAACAAGAGTAATTCTGCTCATCACTAATCGGGATACGCGAGAATAATAACACGTGCCGCATGGAACGTTACAAACACACATCACACAACACACATACAAGTGAAACTAATATAAGCGTGTTAAAAAAACACTTTATAGTAAAATCAATACCATTTCAGCTTCGCATTGAAGCTAAAAAACATACAACGGCAATGGGTCACGTAGCTTGAAGGATTAACAAATATCTTAAATAAGGAAAGACGGGATAAGATGAAGAATTCAGTTTTTTTTTTAAATTAATAACTAGTTAGCATTAAAGCCTCTTATAGTATATTTTGTTACACACTAGTTCTAACATACGTGCACGCACGTTAATTTTAGATGTGTTTAGGTGTGTAAAAAATATTTTTTTAATTTTTCTTTTAAAAATTCCAAAAAAATTACTTTAGACTGGAAACGTGGAACTTTTTAATATCAAAAGGAGGATTTTCTGCTACTAATGTAATGGGTTGTTTGTATTTGAAGAAATGGAAAAAGATATAGTGAGCCAAAAGTAAGGTTTTAGTTATGATATAATAAGATAAATAAAATTGGGTGTGTTGATTAATCAATTTGAATTTTTGAGAACTTGAATAAATTTAATCATTTTACTTTCGGTTACTATAATTTAGTTTGTTTAATATTATTGGGGTCGTGGAGTACGAGGGTTTAGAGAATGACAATACAATCAGATAAAAGGATTATGATGAATATTGAAATTTAATGTATGTATCAAATTTATAAACTTTGGTAAATCATTTGAATAGTCTCACGTTTCAAAGAGCACGAGCTTATGTCAGCAACTATGAAACGTAATAAGAAAATGCGTAGGTACGATCTTTGGTCAAGCACTTCGAACGCATTTAATAATTCTCCTGACAAACCAGTTAATAAATTTAATATGTCTAAAGATAAATTAATTATTATTGTTTTGTCATTTTCTTCTCGGATTAAATAATTTCAAATTATTGGAATTACAATGTATCACTTACTTTATAATGTTTTTTGTGGAATTGAAATGAACAAGACTGACTAGTTTTTCTTTCTGAATATTTGAAAGACCTGTGGTCAATTGCTGTATTTGATTCTTGACTTAAAAATGGAATGAGTGAGTTGAGCTAAGTGAGTGAATTGTATAGCTTTTTACGGCTTTTTATAAGAAATCTATGATCTATATATGTCACCAAAATGTAAGAATTGACCACCAGGGCTTTCATCTTTATTGAAACGAAAATTATAAGCAGGGATAATATATTACATTGGTTATGGTACATTTGATTTTTCTTGGGGATACTGTTACTTAATACATTGTCTTTGTAGATTAATTTACAGTGTTTACATTTATGATACAGATATTAATCTTAAACTGAACAAGTACATACATTGTATTAATTACATCAGTGATTATGCTATGATATCAATTTAAGATAATTATTTTATTTTGTGATAAACATTGCGAATAATATTAAATTTGAGCGATGAACGATATACACTTATTTTAATTAATATAAATATATGAAAATATATTAAAGTTGTTCTGAAAATCAAATCTTAAAATGTAGAGGAGCCGGGGGTAGCTTACATCCTAAAAGTAGCAAAAAATAATTATCAATTACTAAACAAAATAACAATTTTAAAATAAATATATGTTTAACATTTTTATTAGGCTAGTCAACAAAGGAAAAATAGCGGAAAAAATTCCCAACCAAATTTTTTTTTTTTTTTAAAGTTGAATTAAGATATGTATAATGACATACTTATAGTCCTCATCGATTGGACTTGAGATTTTTTTTTTACAGCCTCGCAAAAGATCAAAAATGTGAGCTTTTTTCATTTTCTCAAAAAATATTTAACTTACAAAAAAAAGTTGTCCTCATATCGCATTCAATAACATCCCTCAATCACTTTTTTGGTCTTCCTCTACCTCTTCTTTCTTCAACATTCATTTCTATAACTGTTCTTACAGCTTCCGATTCTTCTCTCATCATAACATGACTAAAACATCCAAGTCTATTTTCTCTCATCTTATCCACGATTAACGCTACACTTATACTACCTCTTACATGCTCGTTCCTTATTCTATCTTTTATAGTCACTCCACTCATCCAACTATGCATTTTCATCTCTGCTACACTCATTCTCTGCTCTATTTTCTTATTAATCACCCAACACTCTGAACCATACACCATTGCTGGTCTCACTACATTGTTGTAGAATTTACCTTTTAGCCTCATTGGAATTCTTTTATCGCATAAGACATCAGACGCTTCTCTCTACTTCAACCATCCGCACTTAATCCTGTGTCTTACATTCTCGTGAATACCACCGCTCTTTTGCACTACTGATCCTAAATACTTAAAAATTTCTACCTCCCCATTCACAGTCCCGCCTATTGTCACTGATCTCCTCATTTCACCTACCTCATGTTCTCTTTTGTCAACCCAGCCAAAATTTCTGGTAATGATAAAATTAATTGTCATAGTGTTTAAAATTGGTCTTGTTCTAGTAAACTCAATGGCAGATAATAACTTTCATGATATAAATAGGTCAAAAAAAGTTATAACTGTATCCTCAATAACTTCAAAACCCATTGCTACTATTTCAACTAATCGCTATTAAAAAAAAAAACCGGCAGTGTCCCGGCACATTGTGTATAATTGGGTGCAGTATAGATGATATGTTACAGTGATTAAAATCATTATCAAAAACAACGTCTAGATGCAAATCTGTAGATAGTGTTTAATTTTAAAATATTAATGGATTATTACAAAAGCTACATGATCTCCTATTTCCTTATTTATAGCCTAAATACAAGTTATATGCATTACTAGTGCAAAGTATGTAATCAATGGAGGATTTCTCCACTATAAAGTTATTTGACAAATGTATCAAACAAAATTTTTTTCCATTTTCTTATTCATTTTCCCATTCTAAATTTTGAGAGAATATATCTTCAACAAAAGTACAATTTTCTTAATCTTCAATCTTTATTTCTATTGAATTTGTACACCATTGACCTTTGCAATGTTCACATATAATAGAAAAATTAAGCCCTGTGTTTCGGCAACCACAATTTTTAGCACCTCCAGCACCAGACTAAAGGCCGTTTTATGACAATTATCTATATTATTAGCAGAAATTCCGGTGGCAATTGACATAATATAATTGTTGTTTGGGAATGTACAATTTAGCGTTTAGTTGGGTTTAAACAATATAGCGTCAAATCAATTACCTACACTATCGGTTGTATCTTAATATACACTACACTTTAATGATACTATAAATAAATAAACTCACACATACACACATATGCATTTATAACATTGTGTCTAATGTAAATATAACATGATAAAATGTAACCGTATAATGAAAAAAATTGGAAAATAAATTTTAGTACTCATATTAAATGTAATGTAACTCGAAAAATATTTGTTTAAATGAAAAAATTTAAGATACACTTTTTTTAAATTGTTTTTTAAACAACTTTTGTACGAAACTTTTTTTTGTAAGTTAAATATTTTTTGAGAAAATTAAAAAAGCTCATATTTTTGAACTTTTGTGAAGCTGTAAAAAAAAAAAAGCTCAAGTCCAATCGATGAGGACTTTTAGTATGTCATTATCAATATCTTAATTCAACTTTTTAAAAAAAAAATTTTGGTTGGGAATTTTTTCCGCCATTCGCCAAAATTACTCCTTCGTTGACTGGCCTATATCTGTATGTTGATGATCTGAATACAATGAATAGAAAGAAACTGACCTGAGTTATTTGATTTTAAGTGAAAATAAAAACACTAACAGAAGATAAAATAGTGAATGTAATATAGTGACGAATATTTGTAAATGTTTGTAACTATAGTACATAAATTGATAGCCATTTTCATAAACTACCGAATCAATGACAAAAGCACACAAATATGGGTATACAAACAAACCAAATGAATTGTGGTAAGACTTGACTGAGGTATTGATAGTAAAAGTAATCAAAAATTGTATAACTCAATTATCGAGTTAAAACGTAAGAGAAGATAGTACATAAGAGTGTAAAGACGATTCGTAAAAATAAAAAAAAAATGACAGATATTCGTTGTAAAAGGGACGACGGTTGACAAGACGAACCGGTCACATGGGTGCATTATGGGAAGTTAAGGACAAGGTGTTAAAGATGTCACTCTTTACCTTACAATATTAATTCATAAAGACCCATTTCTTTTACATTAGTTTTGGTTACAAAGTTTTACAATCGTTTTCATCATATTGTCCCATAGTTGGGAAAAAAGACAATTTTCAGGAAAACTCATGTTTTACCTTTTAAAAATGAAAAAAACGATTGAAAAACTTTGTTGTATTACGCTAAATATTGAAGTAATATTCAGGTAAATTTCAAATTTTAAATCCATTCAAAGAAATCAGAAAAAATGGTAGAAGTCTAACCTCGCCATCTTACCTCACCTAACCCTAAATTATGCTTAAAGCTACATTTTGTGAACTGGCATACTTGAGATTGGAATGTGTTTTTTAGCTTCGGTGCGAAGCTGAGAAGGTATTAATTTTACTATGATGTATTATTTTTTTTATTTATTTTTTATTATTATTTTTTTTTTTGTGTCTGTGCATGCTCAATCTCAGTTTTCGCTGGACCGATTTTGATGAACAATATGTCAAAAGATCACAAATCGTATCTAGTCGAAGACATAACCCTCAAAAATTGAAAAAATTCCCTCGTTTCCTGTAAACAGGGGAAATCCCCAAAAAAATTACAAATTTAAAAATCGCTAATTTTCGACATTTCTTCAATTTTTTTTACTTAAAATTGGCATAACTTTTTTAAAAATAACTGAATCAATATATTTTTTTTTTTATAGACACCTTAGATATATACCTATCATTTTATATATATTTTTGTGAACATTTGACCCTTTAACAGCTCACAGGAAAAGTTTCAAAATGATAACTTTATTACAAAAAATTAACTTTTTGAACTTAACTTTTGAAAATGTTCCGGAAAGACTGACACTTATAAAATACCTTAAATTAAAGCTAAAGTAATATACTTTAAAAAAAAAAAAATTTGATCTTTGGACTTGTCTTCATGGTGAAAATGACTACCGTATGCAAAAATATGCTATTTTTGTGAAAAAATTCTTAATATTATATTTTACATTTTTGCTTCGATGCAAAGCTGAAAAGGTATTGATTTTACTATGACGTGTTTTTTTTTCCAGGCGTTTACTATTAACATCACATTTAAATATGACCACATAACACCATAGAACTATGTACAATTCGTTAATGGCTAGTTAACGAACAAAAATTCGATTATGGTAACTAACGACCAAAACAGTGGTTAATTTTCTTTTTGTGTCTGTTACCACTTTTTCTCAGCTCTAACCGAACGGATTTCATTCAACGATACGTCAAAAGATCACAATTTGTATCTAGTCGAAGAAATTTCCCTCGTTCCCCGTAAATGGGGGAAACCTCCAAAAAAATTACAAATTTAAAAATCGCTAATTTCTGAAATTTTTTCAACTTTTTTTACTAAAAATTGCCATAACTGTTTCAAAAATGATCATATCAATATAATTTTTTTTTTATAGATGCATGATGTCTTTACCTATCCTTTGGTATATTTTTTTTATAAATCTGACTTTTTACCTGCCTACAGGGGGGGATTCAAAATGACAACTTTTTCACAAAAAATTGACTTTTTCAACTTAAATTTTGAAAGTGTTCCGGAAAGTCTGACACTTTTATATATATCTTAAATTAAAGCTAATGTAATATACTTTATAATGGTAAAAAAAAATTTCGGACTTTATTTTATCTTCATGGTGAAAACAGACATTAAACTTAATAAAAAAAATACGATTTTTGTAAAAAAATTCTTTTTTATATTTTTAACTTTATAATGCTATAACTTCTCGAAAGATGTATGGATCAATATAATTTTTTTTTTTATAGATGCATGATGTCTTTACCTATCATTTGGTATATTTTTTTTATAAATCTGACTTTTTACCTGCCTACAGGGGGGGATTCAAAATGACAACTTTTTCACAAAAAATTGACTTTTTCAACTTAAATTTTGAAAGTGTTCCGGAAAGTCTGACACTTATATATATATTTATTAAATTAAAGCTAATGTAATCTACTTTATTATGTAAAAAAAAAATTTCGGATTTTATTTTGTCTTCACGGTGAAAATGCCTACCAAATGCTATTATTGTGTGAAAATTCTCAATTTTATTTTTTACATTTTTAACATTATAATGCTATAACTTATTGAAAAGTGTATTGATCAACATAATTTTTTTTGGAGAAATAATATTTTTTAATATTCCCTTTTTCTTTTGATATACTTTATCTTAATCAGGATATATTTAAGGAACTAGTAGATCATGTAGCTTTTGGAATAACACACCCATTTTTTAAAATTAAACACTATCTAAAGATTTGCATCGAAGTGTTTTTTTTTTATAGTAATTTTAATCACTGTCAGATATCATTATACTTGATCCAACTATCCCACGTCACCACTGTTCCGTGACCTCCCTGTGCTGGGTTTTTTTTATTTTAAAATACTATAACTTTTTAAAAAAATGTATGGATTAATACAATTTTTTCATGAAAAATAATATTTTTTAATAATCCCTTTTTCATTCAGGATATTAATAAGAAAATAGCAGATCATGAATAATCCACCAATTTTACTAAAATTTTTCTTAAATTCTATTCTACAAAATAGCTATCTTAGTTTTTTTTTTACATTTTATTTAAAATTTAAAAATAATTAATATTTTTAATAAAATGTAAAAAAATTAATTATTGATATATAGCTATAGACATAACGTATAACTATTATTAAAAAAAAAAAACCAACTAAAAATATTAACTGGATCAAAAGTTATTTAAGTTGTCAGTGAGTGGTGGGTCACTGTGTAAAACTAGGTACCAATAGAATCCAAAGATGTAACTAAAGGGAGAAAAGAGGATGGTTTATGTCTCTTAAGTTACCTCAGTTGGCCAACAAGATATGTATTTATAATATTTAAAAAATTATATTGATAATATATTCAACAAATATTTCGAGTTAAATATTTTATATTTATTCTAATTAATATATTTTCATAATATTTATAAGCAAATATTTAAAAAGATATTTTTTAAGCACATTGTAGAATTTTTTTTAGTGTAATATTCTGTATTTATTCTTTTTCAATATATTCTCAAAATATACATAAATTAATATTTAAAAATTTATTTTGTGAGCATATTGTAGNGTAATTTACTGTACTTATTCTTTTTAATATATTCTCAAAATATACATAAACAAATATTTAAAAAATTATTTTGTGAGCATATTATGGAAATATTTCAATAGAATATATTTTTTTATTATATTTATGAGATATTGTCACAATATTTGCTTCAAAATATTTTGACAATATTAATATATTGAAATTGCTATGTGGGTGGGAGAGATTAAGTATCTCAATTAAACCCTTGTTTTACAGAATAAAACAAACCCAACACAGGGAGTACAGTGATGAATTGGGTCAAGTATAGATGATATCTGACAGTGATTAAAATCACTATCATAAAAAACGCTTCGATGCAAATCTTTAGATATTGTTTAATTTTAAAAAAATGGTGGATTATTCCAAAAGCTATATTATTTCCTATTTCTTTATTTATATCCTGATTAAGATAAAGTATATCGAATGAAAGAGGGATATAAATGTTATTTCTCATAAAAAAATTGTATTGATCCATACACTTTTCAATAAGTTATAGCATTATTAAGTTAAAAACGTAAAATATAAAATCGAAAATTTTCACACAAAAATAGCATTAGGTAACTATTTTAACCATGAAGACAATATAAAGTCCAAATTTATTTATTTTCATAATAAAGCATATAACATTAGAATTAATTTAAGATATATATAAAAGTGTCAGACTTTCCAGAACACTTTCAAAAGTTAAGTTGAAAAAGTTAATTTTTTGTGAAAAACTTGTCATTTTAAATCCCCCCTGTGGGCAGGTTAAGTTTCAGATTTACAAAGAAATTTTACCAAAAGATAGATAAAGACATTATGTATCTATAAAAAAAAATTATATTGATTTGGTTATTTTTAAAAAAGTTATGGCAATTTTAATTTAAAAAAATTGAAAAAATTGAAAAAATTAGCGATTTTTATATTTGTAATTTTTTTGGAGATTTTTTCCATTTACGGGGAACGAGGGAAATTTGTTAAGGGTAATGTCTTCGACTAGATACGATTTGTGATCTTTTGACGTATCGTTGAAAGAAATCCGTTCGGTGAGAGCTGAGAAAAAGTGGTTACAGACACAAAAAAAAAACACATCATAGTAAAATTAATACCTTCTCAGCTTCGCATCGAAGCTAAATTATTAAACACCAATAAGTTCAAATATTCACCATTAATTATATTACATAAAAAAAAAAAAAAGAAATGTTTCAGATACTGGGTTCTGCGCCCATAATTTGTTGTGTGGATATTTAATAATAAGATATATAAGATTATTTTTAATATAAGAGTGCATAATGTAATTACATACAATGGCAACGGGTCACGCAGCTTGATAGATTAACAAAGAAAAATATTACATAATACGTTTACAGCTATGTAGTGTTAATTATTTGAGAATCGAATGTGTTTCTTCAACTTATTATTATTTTAACAAATGTAAACATGTGTTCTGAATTTACAGTATGTATTATTTTAAGTATACTTAAAATTACTGTGGTCTAATATCAATAATAATAATAATAAAAAAATGATTAATTTAACTCGATTTGAAGGATTTTCATTGTTTATATTTTTGTAGAGCCATTTATATATTAACATTTATTTATGTGTCATTTTGTGTATCAGTTAGTATGGCTGAACAATGGATAGACAGTGCGACTCCAGAAATTTGTGAAGTAAATCTTAAAGAAGAATTATGTCCACTTTGTAAAAATAAAGAACATTGTTTTGATAAAATGAACATATGTTGTATTACCTTTTGTGATAAATTAATGAAATTAAAAAAAGCCATTAACGATGCACTACAAGATCATGTTTCTTAAAAAATATTATATAGTTATAAAATAAGTGTATATCAATAATTAATGTTTATCATATCATAAGCTTACTAAATATATCGTTAATATTCTGACATTTAAAACCTATATATCCTAAACCTTTATTAATGAAATTTCAATAATTACTATGTATACATAATAACTAAATTATTCCAAAATGTAACTGACACCATGTGCATGACATTAGTCTAAGGTAATGATAAGAATTTTATGAAAAAAAAAAATTCTTGTACGTTCTGATAAGTAACAAATTTTGATTATTGTAATTAAAAATTAGTTTCAAAATTACATATTATTAATAATGAAAAAAAAATTGTAAGCATGTATTTTTAAACTAATTAATTGTGTAACCACTTTAAATTCCTTACAAATTACAATTTTAAATATTTAAATACAAAGTATTGTGTTTATGATTTAGTAAACTCAATTATATGGTTTATTTATTTATTTATTTCAGTTATATTTCTAGCTTACTATGTACAAAAAAATTCATGATAGATCGAAACTACCTATGATTTTTCAATTATTAGATAACATTTAAAATTTTCTTATAAGCACATAACATTCATTTGTTGTGTTACGTCGCTATTTAGGGGTTTAACCTAAATGCCCGTCGACAGTATTCTAAGGGACCAACGGGGGATAGCTGGCTA
>NW_026099576.1:4201824-4216281 GCF_025091365.1 Daktulosphaira vitifoliae | reverse complement strand
AAGAAGAAAAACAAAATGTTTTAGTATATAAGACGAAATGGAATGAATCGTAGAGGAGAGAGGACCTCGGGAGCACCGAAGTTAATCTCTTTTCGCGCGGTACGTTTATGACATTAAGTTTTCATTTTGTGTATTGTTTTATTATGTTTTTGATGTATATTTATTTTGTATGTTTTGCATTGTTTAATTATATCTATAATAAATACATTTGAGTTATTATTAAACATTTATTACTTTAAGTTAAGACACTAGGGTTGTTTCTTTTAAGATACAACAGTACCAAAATTTCAAATTTCAAATTATTTGTCAATTCCTAAAATAGTAATTAGAAAAATAGTAAGTTTTTTTTACGTCAGTAAACATTTCTATAATTTTCGTTTGTGAGGTTCATTAAAAGTTGGACACCACCCGAGAAATCATTNTTTCGTTTGTGATATTCATTAAAAGTTGGACACCACCCGAGAAATCATTCAAAATACGCCACTGGATTTTACTAAAAATCGTGGCGTTTCATTATACTAGGTATTGTCATTTACAACACCATTATCTCATCTATTTATTTAAAAAGATTCTCTGATGTAATTCACTTAGAGTTTTTTTATTCTATTTTCAGCTTTATGGCTTTCGACCCATCACTGTAATCGTTTATACTATGTGACAATGATAAATGATAAGATTTCTCCTAATCGTATTCAACCATATAGTATCAAATACTACGAAAAGAAACACAGTAATAAAAATTTGTTTAGTTTATTTAAGTGTTTATGATATAATGTGTGAAAATCAAGCTCTGCAAATTGAAATACCTAAAAACACTTTAATTTAATTTAAAAGGCTACTACGTCTTTTTTTATATGAAAAATAAACAATAGCGTAGTTTGTTTAAACTTAAAAACCATAACCCCTTTTAGTTTTTCTGGTTACCTTACCCTTATGTAAAAATGTTAATATATGCCTGTTATTGATTTATTAACATTATTATTTAATGAATAGCCTTCATAACAAACAAAAAGTTTTGAATAAAGATGTTCAATTAACATATTTTTTGATATTGATGCTAGAAACTTCTTTCTCCATAATATTTTTAAATTACGTCTATATAAATTGATAATGATCAGTAAATAATCTATAAAAAAAACTTTCTTATATCACAAAGCAAATGTAGCGTTCAATACTCATAATCACATATTATTTTAACTTTGTTTAAAAGTTTAATATAATTTGGATTAAGCTAATGTCAAAGTCATAAAAAGGTTGCTAAGAAATAAGTTAACGTTTGACAAATTGAAAAGTTTTTAATAGACGAAATAAAATGTTTAATGTATTACAGCCACCGTTTTATATTATAGGAATTCATAAATAAAAAATAAAAAAAGAGTTATTAAAATTAAAACTCTTCAAATTATGCAATTATCTTTTTTTTTATATAAAACGGTATAAAAAATGTTTGTTCAATAATTTTTATTTTTAGCCGTAATGTATAAACATTTTATCATGACACATAATATTAAATGTCTCCTTCATTGTTTCTTTTCCGCATACAAACTTAAAAAAATGAAATATAAACAAAAACAAAGCTTTTAATAAGAAACTTTCTTAACTATTCACTTCAAGAAAGTAAAAGCTTTTAGTTTCTCACGTTTTCAACATACAATTAAAAAAATATATATCTGAAATTTCCAATTCATGTATTGGAAGATTTTAATCAATATAAGGGAAAATTTAATTAAATTGTATGTCATATTTGTGTACAAAGTTTTGATATTTTATGACAAAATTACTCTATTTGTGTGTAAAATTAACGCATGTATTAAAAATATCATACGACATATTAACATTTTTGGATCAATTCTTACAGTATATAAAAATGTATGAATGATCATAATCATTTATATTTATAATTGTATATTTTGTTTGTTATATTATATATATGTATAAATAAAATTTTAACACACAAAATTATTTATTTTGAGTAAAGTATAGCATTTTAAGATTAGAGAAATAGATATTATCTTCCAAACAACATTTAGATCATTCTCAATTTAATAATATAAAATACACAATAGTTTTCCATTTGTCTTTCGACAGTTATCTCTAAATTTACCATTAGAAATAATTGTTTTTACAATAAACTTGATATTGAATATGGTTCATAAAAATCAATCAAATTATTATCTGTCAATTTTTTGAAAAAGTTATGGGGTAGTATTTTTAATAAATTACACTTAAACCACAAAAAGAAAACGTCCTTTAATTGCAAAATCTATTTTGTTATACCAATTATTACGAACTGTCACACATAATTTAAATGTAAATATATTACATTAGAGTGTATTTGACATGAAATAAATGTTATATATTAATTAATTATCAAATTTAAGAAATGGGTTGTATATTCACAAAGCTGATCCATAATCTTTAAGTGTTTCCAATTAGTTAATTAATAGTTAACTTTTATTCATAGAATTTAGATTTAATTCTATGATACAAACCATTTGTACTGACATGATAAAAAAACGGATACTGTCGTAGTTCAACCAGAATTTCACATTACTTATTATAATTATGATTAAAATAATTAACTCATTAATTAATTTATTGATAGTTATCAATAAATTAGTATAATTTATGAAAACCCGTCTTAAATTTGTATTAGAAAAATAAAAATTCATTTATAAAAAATATTTTCTGCTTCACATGGAACAAATTATCTGACAGAATATTTACACTTTATAATTATTCTTCAGTCGCAAAATTAATGAAATAGAAATCATAAATCATCATACTCGTCGGTTAGTTAAGCATCTTTTTATTCTTCTCCTATCAAAAAAAAAAAAAAATCATACAAATGAAATGTATGTATTAAAACGACAAAAGTAAATTCAATCGGCAAAAAGTAATTCGTCACGTTCGATGAAATCCTCGTGGGACTTTCATAGTCATATAACTAAACGGCGACCACTATATAAAATATATGAAATTATTGAATAAGAAAAATCGTTACTTGACAGAAATATGTATTTACACATTGTATTACCGCGCAATTAGCCGTCATTCACTCCCTGCAAACATTCTCGACAGTCTGCAAAACCCTCCCCGTTGAGTCATCGCGCGTCTAAAGGTTCATATGATCGATGATGTTCGTTGTCATCCGGGAAAAGACATTTTTTCTTGGGCTATTTTTAAGATATTGTTGTAAGCATTATCGATTAGCTATTATAATACTTTACCTTTATAGACCAAGGTGATAGAAACGACTGCCTCCCTAATATTGCAGTTATTTTTTACTTGGTATTTGTTATGACAGAGTCAAATTAGTTGTGCAGTAACAATGTTACAATGTTAAAATATAACGTTTAATGGAAAAAAAATTATATCAATATTAATATAATATATCAAGTTTTAGAATAATTTTCAGATTTATGACATTGTTTTTAAATCAATTTTGATAGTTCTCACTTTTAAAAATGATTATAAGAGGCTTGAATAATGTCTGATAAGGAAGATTTTCATTATCATTTTGAAAAATATTTTCTACAATAATGTGCATACTTTAAAATCATATTTCTAATAGCTGTTATAAACTTTTTTTAATAATAGCACATTTTTGGTAAGAAAACAATTTAAAAAGTTTTTTTTCTCAAAATCAAGCGAAATAATTTGGTTTCAAAAGAAAACAAACAAATACACACTAAATTAAAAATTTAAATCCAAATTTAAATTGGATTTTTATAAAAAATTTAATGTTTGTAAAATTAACTTTTTACACGTTTATAGTAAGGCAACGTTATTTTTGTTAAAATAAAAAATGTTAATTATTTGAATATTGCTTTGATCAATAAAAATAAGGAATTATTACTCTTATTAACTTAATCATCATTTTGTATGTTCACTTAAAATTTTTAAAATTCAAATGTGTAACCAACAACTTTAATTATTGTAGAATTAAATTATTGTCTGAGTAAAACGAATGTATTATAATGGCAAGTAATACAAAAATTTGCTCAATATTGTTTATTTAATTAACATCATAATATTCTAAGATAATGTAAAATTGAAAAATTGTAATAGGCTGGTACTCTAATAAATATAATTATAACATGTTATAATTTTATGTTATTTTAAGAAAGAAATATAATGTCCAATGTTATGGAATTATCGACAAATTTGTTTTGAAAAATAAAAATTTGTTGAGAGAAAAAAAATGAATATATATAAAAAAAATTAACGCGATTACCTGGCAAATTTTGATGACAATTTACGTAAATTTTAAAATTTTAGTTTTGAAATATTCGACTCGAACGTCTTTAGAAGTTATAATGGAAAATAGAAAAGACTTTCTTTTAAGTTACTCTGTAATTATGTCAAATATCAGAAGTCAAGGAACAAGTTTAACCATCCTTTTTTTTAATTGCTTATAATTTAAAAGCAGTTCGACTTTAACCAAAAAACATTTCAAAACATAACCATGATTATAAATAAATGATGATTTCATCAAATGTCACATAAAGTTAACAACCTGTTTTGAATAAATCAAAACTTCTAAACTGTAAGGTTTAAATGCTGCATAACTATTTTGCAAAAGAAAATATTGTATATTCTATTGTTCCTTCGTATATGCCTAATAAGACTAACATTATTTTTTAATAAATTATAAATTTTGTCAAAATACCAAAAAATTAGTTTTTTTATTTTCAAGATCTTGGATTTAAAATCCTAAACACAAATATAAAACAACTATTTTATATTGAATCATTAAAAAATATCCATCACAGAAGAGTGATGGCATAATGACACAAGTATAGTTGATATCTGACAGTAATAAACGCTTCCATGTAAAATCTGTTAAATTTCACAATAATTTATACATTTATAATTTCACGGTTATTATTTTGTAATTACAATTCAATATTTCATTATAAAGAACTTTTAAAAAGTTTTAATATGATATGGGTTTTGGTTTATCAAACTTCTCTTAAAACATTTTCAGAAATCAAAAATAAAGAATTTTTTTACTTTGATGACCAATTTCTCATAGAAGAACAGTCGTGTAATGGTTTATTTTTAATATTGTAGTACATTTTAAGAGATTTATTTTGATATCAACAAAAAATTGTCAGACGTACCAAAACATTATCAAAAATTAAATTGTTGACATGCGAGTGTTGTATCAAACTATATCCTTCTACTTATGTTTTTCATTTAATAAAATATAAATGAAAAAAAGTTTTTTGTCTCTTCTATATGCTATTAAAATTTTGGGTTAGAATTAGTGTTTAAATAGATATAGCAGTTTTTCAATGTAGAAAAAATACTTTTAAAATTACACTTTTTACGGTATTCTAATTTTAGTATATTTTTTTATTTCTAAAATTTAGGAAGTTTATTTAAATTTTTTGTTTACCTAAATAAACCTTTTACGTGAAAAAACTACTATATAAATATAACTACACCATTAAAATTTATTTGTACTAATCGTACAAATAAAACAAAAGAGTAATGTTACTTTTTCTTTTAGTTTTCTTAGCCATAAAGCTTTCTTTTATAAAAAAAATAACTATCCAACTAAAATTAACTAAAAACTAAAAATCTAATTGATATTGTGTGGTAATCATCTTTTTAAAAAATCCATTATTTCCTAAAAAAAAAAATCGTTGAACTTTCAGAAGGTTAGACAAATATTGTTTAAGATTACAATATTCAACACTAAATCTCTCAAGACTTGACCACTGGTGAATATTTACGTCTATTGATCTAAAAGGGCAATTTTAACCAACTTATTTAATCTTAAATCGCCAGGTGTTGGAAGTGTCGGTTGAGTTGGGTTTTTATGTTTAGTCATCCAGCATATTTTTGTGTGATCCTACCGTGATAAAATTTAAATGCATGTTTTGTATGAATTTACGGACAATACTTCACAACAATGTTAAACAATAAATAATCGTTTTTGGTACACATGATAAGTCTGCATGTGAAACGATTTCTTGCGTGTTTAAAGTATCCAAACGGTAAAAATAGTAAAAGACATTTTCAAGATTTTTTAAAAAAATTGTCATCCCAACTATTTTCTGTTTGGTCAATCATATTACCTTTGTCTTTGTAGTGTACATTATATAATAAAGATATAAGAACTGGTTCAATATTAATTTCTAGGGCAAACAAACAAAAAAATTCTACTTAACATTTTAAAAATTTATGGTATTTTCCTGTTTTAAACTTCTTATTATATTATTTGTACTCATTAGTTCACTAAACATCTTGACAAGAAACACAATTTATATATTTTCATTTATTTATTGATTTTATGTATGAATATTCGGCTATTTCTTTTTACATATAAAACAGGTGGCTCGTTAAACCAGATTTTTTCTTTGTATAGAAATTTAAATAACATCGTTATTTGAAGGAAATTATATAATTTTATTTAGAAAGGATTGTTACTTGGACAAATATTTTTTATTTTATATTAGAACATATAAAAATGTAAAATTAACATATAACATATAAGAAATTCTCTTCAATTACTTTAAACATTATACAGAGTGAAGCGGTTATCATAACCTAATCAATCACTTAAAAAAAATTTCAGAAATATTTTTTTACTTACATAATTATCTCAATTTTTAAGTACATTTCGGTTCATCCCTTATATCTTATAAAGGTGTCAAATAAATTTGTTTGTAATCAGCATTTTCAATTATATACTAGAGTTGAATTGCAGGTAAGACTATTTTTATCATTAGATATTTTTTGATCGCACTCCTCTTCCGGTGAAGTATAATAATATGAATTACTTTCATAGTACTGGTCCAAAAGTTATTATAGACAAGAAAATGTATGTTGCCTTTTGAATAATCAAGCTGATATACTTATTAGGTGTAAGGAATAAACCGAGAAAATATAAAATGCTGTAACGTTATAATATTAATAATATATAAATAATAACTACTCCACTTATAAATGTAAATTATAATATATATTTAATATTAACATTGAACCTATTAACAGTAGAATATAGAATAGACTAATGAATGCATTACAAACATAGTTTACATAGGTAACATAATAGGAATTACAGTGTGACCTTACAATGCACACCCCTTTAAAACACAAAGGATGAACATAAAAATATTTTATGACAAATAAATAGAGTACAACTCACAAAACCAAAAAAATATTGTTTTAAAAGAAATCTAGTGGCTAACGTTAAAAGAATCTCACACTATATTACATAATATGTAATTTTAATATTTGAAAATAATTGAAATACTACACAATTTTTTTATATTTTTAAGGTTTTTGAATTTATTTTTAAAAACTCTTTTAATTTTAACGAGTCCGTTCAATGAAATTATGCCATAAGCGTTCTCGTCGATTTATTGATACATTGAATAAAACGAAATTAAATTTAAATGTTAATATCAACAGCTAAAATACAAAATCTTAAATAATATTTGTTTTGTAAAAATATGGACTTGGGAACGTTGTTAATAGTGTAGTAACTAAAACGTTTAAATAGATGTATATTTGTAGATTTACTTTTAGTTATTAATACTATAAATGTGAATTAAATTCTAATAGGCTATAGTTCTAATTATTCGACTTGGCAGTTTAAACTGCAACTACTCATATATATCTACTTAATTTAACTAATTTATAAACTATTAATCGTTAATATATATAAAATAATTATTTTATTTTATATGTATGTTCAAATTAAATATTTATAACTCTTGTCTATAAAATTATAAGCACTTGAGCACAAGAAAGTGATGAGATAATAGCACCCACTAAGAATTTATTATTGTTTACTGATGTTAATTTTATTTTTCCAACCTTTTTGTTGTTATATTATTATAACTTAATTCTAAAATATATATTTTTTTTAATAATGCAGGTTTCTATTTTTATGTAATTTATATGATAATGTTTTTATAAAATAAAAATACTTTTAGTAGTTATGTATTAAGAAACAAGAGGATAAATAAAAATTTTATTAACCTACCTGTGTAACATAGTTTTTTTTAAAAAATAAATTTGCCATTTTTTATTACTATAACTAAATTTTAAGATCGTGGGTGTTTTTACTAATGTCCATAGGCGGATATTTATATTTAATTCTGCCTAAAATTAACTTTTACTTAAGCTTAAATTTTACTCAATCGCTCAATTTTTGATATAAAATGAATAGAAATATTGGTAATGGACAAGTTTATCTTCTTTTTAAGATATAAATCAATGTTTAATTATTATTAGTATACTTTTATTATGAAGTTTCTTTTAGTGGGCGTCATTCACCTCTTTTCTGTAATCGAAAAATAATGAATGAAGAATGTCATTAAAGATAATAATGATTATAACTTAAAACAAAAATAAATTATTTTCAAAACATACTAAAAAAATTGTATTTAAGAAAAAAATAAAGTAGATGCGAGTTAGACTCTTGGAGCAAATAATCTTCTTGAATCAAAATAAATGTAATGTTTTTTAATTTTTTTAAAATAAATAAATCAAACTATGACAAAGTAATATAAATTAACATATATTTTAAAATACATTGTATTCTTTTTGAAAAAACGATATAATATTGATATTTTACAATATAAGTTTTTAACTTAGACTTGAATAAATAAATCATTTTTGTTTAATTGCAATATCTACAGAAAAACATTACGAATCAAAATTAATTTGTAAAAGAACTAAAGTTGTTGTATAAGTCTTATTCAAATTATGTACTAGGGGGAATTTTTGAATAAAATGAAATGGGGAAAATAGTTTTTTTTTTCATTGTTTGTGTATGAAATTTTTTTTATATATGAAATAATATGTGTGTAATTAGTTATAGCTCAGTTACTGAAAAGATTATACGTAATATAATTATTCAAGGCCATACCTCAGAGGTCATTAAATATATAGATAAGTATACCTGTGTCGATTCCCCTTTTAAACATTTTTACACTCCAATTTTTTTTAAATAATTATTAATTGGTAAACCAATTACAAAAATGTTATAGTCCATCCAACATTTCTTGCGGCGAGGTAACTTCTTTTAATCTGAGAGAACATACACAATACGTATTTTAAGGTTAAATTAAATTAAGTTATATTAACTTGCTCCATTAAAAAATTCTCCAGGCATGGATTCTAATGACAAATTTGAAATTTTTTTTTTTATTATTAATAAATCTTGAAATAATTAATATTGATTAATGAGCTTTTTACCAACTGATGTCAATAAATCAAGTAGTATTATTACCAAATTTCAAGTTTTTAGGGTGAATCCTTTTTTAATGGATTTAATTAAAGCTTAATAATGTCAACTTTCCCCACCCTCCCCTAGTCACTTACTCCATGTTTAAACAGCTTATGACAGAGAGTTATGCCTCGAAATCCTATTAACGTTTCACGTAAAAATTGTATAACATTTAAATGTTGAATAATTTTAAGTGCAATTATAAGATAACGTCATCATATATTTAAACGTTACACGAAAATAAAGTTTTAGTCTGACTATTGGTGAAAATGAATTTTTTCTTTACCTATTAGTTACCAAATAATTGTTTAAACATTTTTTTAACATAAGATTTCTAATAAAAAAGGTGTTAATATGAAAAATTCTTCAATCTAACTGTTATTTATTATATTTTATGAAAATGTTAATAAATAATTTGATAGAAAATATTGTATTGAGAAAAATAGAATCAAGTTTTGTGTATGTATAAGACACTATTTGCAAACGATAATTCTTGTTATTTATAACAAACTCTGATCTGATTACGCTAAACTCGTTTTTATTTCCATTAATCCGGAAATGTATGTTATTTTTGTCGTTTTATACCACACAATACTTTTACAGGTGTCCAGTAGAGTTGAGTGAGACAGAAGTACACGTAACTTAAAAGAACCGGTGAAATTATGTCGAGCATGCTAAAAATCATTAAAAGTTTCACTTTCATTCGAACTTCTTGTATTCATTTTCTATACTTGGCGACAACAATTTAATCCTATTAAATTTTTCGTCTAATTTTTTATTTTATTACATAGGAAAACAAGTAATTCTATTAGGAAACAATTATTTTCGATTTGTATAAACATGTTATTAAGTTAATTTTCAAAATTCCACTTTTAAATCTGAAACAAACAACTACACATTTTATGTATACGATTATTTTTAAAAATATTTAAAATGTTTTGAAATCTAAAAGGAAAATCATATATACTTTTTAACAAACCTAACATAAGGACATTGCCGTTTGTTATTGCAATAACGTGGGTAAAAATTAATAAATTAACGGTGCACATTGTTTTATGGAGGTATTTAAATTAATCCGTTAGGGCATTGTTAAGCATTATTTAGTTGAAACTTAAATGGCGATGAAAAAATACAACAAGTTTTACTCCTATTAAGGGTAATAATTATTATTGTTATTTATTTAGGTCCTTTGAGTAACAATACATTATGTTTTCGAGAACAAAGAATAATAAAAATAACCTTAGCTATATTAAGATAAAATGTTATTATTGTTTTGAAAAAAAATATTTCAATATTTGCATTTTTTTTACACTACAGACACATAATTCTAGAGAACTATAAAACTACGGAAACATAATGTTACCGTATTATTCACTCTCGGTAAAAAACTTTCACAACTTAAAATGTTGAGATTTCGAGATCTGACTTTTAGTTTATAGCTAATAATTCTATCTACAAAATGCTATACTGACTGAGGTCGTAGTCTCGTTAACACTAAGTTATAGCTTTAAACTTAATGATTTTGGAGAAAATTCAATTTTCTCAAAATAATGTTTTTTGAGCTGGGCAAATTGTACCAAGAGTGTGCATTGATTGTTATTCAGACTTAACTTATAATTTGTATGCTGTTTAAGTTAATTACTATTTAAATCCAGCTCATCTTTTTGCAAGATATTTTATACCATGTTACATTAAACGTTATTCAAGTGTGTACACATTGCCTACACTAAACTCCTTCGCATGCACTAGTTATATAACCAACCTAATTCTATTAAATTATGAGTAATTAATAGTACGCTAAATTATTTTTAGTTATATGATAGTTTTAGACAAAATGAAAAAATATAAATTAAATAAGAATTTTTGGTAATAATTATTCAACTCTTCATTGTTTCATAATTATTATATTTTAACCCAATGAAAAGTTGAAGTTAAAACAAAAAGTTTGATAGAATTTAAATAATTCTTGAGAAATATTATTTTCATATGCGCATTTTTGATTAAAGTTTCGATATATATTTTTAGTTTTACTTTTAGGGCTACATCCGAAATTTTTCCATTTTAATACTCAATAGATCGCACCAATGGATTTCATTATTACTTTGTCATTATTGTCTCTGTTCAACACATTGGCCATCTTATTTCTCATTTATATTGTTATGAACTAGTAAGTCGTGGTTAGAGTGTTATACCTAACAGTTGACAGTATTCAACGCGATAACACATAAAAATGGTTGATAATAAAACTAAAATAATAAATGGGCAACAAGACATGTCGAATCTACAACTATCTGAGACCATATTGAATCGTCTCTAAGCACATGCATAGCAATAATAATTCACGCTGCTGTCATCGGGTGTAGATGCGTGACCGAAGATAGGTCGATATGCGTTTAAAGTCGTGAAATTGCCCTTCATCAACAGTTAAGGCTCATCTCGAAGAAGTTCAACATACTCTGTAAAACAATGAAACAACTCCAACAGTTTTATGCTTCTTTCTAAATCCCAAGTTTCCTTACAGGTAGATACCGTGGGAGTCAGCTTAGCAAAAAACAACCTATAAAATGATAAGAATAAAACAAAATAATAAACTCGTTTAAACCACGTGGTCTTAGCTGGATGGCAAATAACTTGTGACGTGCTTTAAAATTGGCAAACAACTACTATTATTATTCACCAACTGGTTTTTTCGCGTACGCCATAGTAGAAAATAATTACGCAGCACCTCTTAAGTGATTCATAACATTATGATTTTGCCTGTTTATGATAGCGAAGTGAGCTAACATGTAATAAAACATAGTTTCTTAATGCTGACTTTCTTGCAAAAATATACACATCGTATTCCTTATATTTATGTTACTATAGACAAATTAAGTATTTCAGCAGAAATAATCTTATTAAAATTAATTTTTAACTCTAATTAAATTTCCCTTGGGCAATAGACTTTATTTCTGAAGTAAAAATAAACATCTCTGTAAATAATGTTTCATTTAAATAAATAATCAAGTTATAACTTAACGACGCTTTGTAAGTACTGTTTAAGGGCACGTGTTTCCATGTTAATGAGTATAATATAAAACGGAATTCTCTGCCATAATTATATATATATATAAATATGTATGTATATTTTTTAACGCTTTTAAACTATATCCCTTTCCGGTGAAAACAATGAGGACTTCAATTACTCAAATAAGTCTCGAACCCAAGACAGTGTGCATCAGGCACTGCTACGACTTGGCCACGCTGGTTCCTCTTCATTATGTGGGCACAAATAATATATGTTGATATTAGATCATCATGTAAATGGAATACAAGTAGTGTGAATATATATGCTTAGTTAAAAATGTCAAGTTAGGTGCTGAAAACATAAAGTCAGGATTATTTATAACAAGTCAGATCTAAAAATTCATAATACGAGAATATAAATTTATAAGTACCAATTAAAATATTTATTTTAATTAATTGAGTATTTTTATGAAATTATTATTCATTATAAAATGAAAATCGTTAGATTACAAGTAAAAAAATTGAAGGTCAAACTTTATGGTTTTAACCGAACGGTCAACGACATTTTTTCATGGCTTTATGTAAATCATTAAAAAGTAATTGAATTACTAATTTCAATTTTTTTTTTTTTTGTGGCGATTAAATTTAAGGGTACTTAGGGTAAAAATACTTAAAATAATTCTAATATTTTACTTGAAAAGAGAAAAAATTGATCACCGGTTAAACAAACATTAAAATATTCAATACCTAACAATTTTATCAGCTTTGTTGCTTGTTATATAAAACTATAGTTTGTTATGAAATAAAAAAAATCCCACATAGATAAGTTATGCGGGAATAAACTTTTTTTTTTAATTGTGTTTAATGATTTAGACATTAATAATAGTAGTTACATTGATGGGACTATACAGAAAAGCGAAGGGCTCAAATATTCACGATAAAATCCTTAATAATTAATAAATTTGAGATAGTTCTCATACGAATAAAGTATAAAAATGTATTCGTCAACATTTGTACTAAGTGATATGTTGACATCGACTTATTTTTATTTTTCATTTTCTTATAAGCCAAATCTAACGTGCCTGTGTACAAAAACATTATAATAGTATAGTACCAGTATTCTATTGAATTTCCTATTTGCATATAAAACAAAGATGAAATATGTACACCGACCAATTAAAATGTGTTTCTTGTAGTTGGTGTTACGTTGGAAAGATGAAAATGTTAATTGAATATATAAATATTATATTATGTTGTTCAACGGCCTTTGCTCAAACGAAAAGTTAATATATATATATAAGGTTGCTGCTATTTGCAATAGTCATGGTTATTTTAAGTATTATTTAACTAACTTTATCAGTAGGGTTTCTGTTACTCAGCCCAAGAACTTTGAAATGTTTACATTTATTATTATTATTATTTAATAGTGACATAATAAACTTTGTCAAAATAAATTCCAAGTGTTGAAAATATGTATCACTACCTCTAGTCTAGCTTGTTCGACTTTATTGGATTTAGACTCATTAATACNTTGTTCGACTCATTAATACATCATATTTCTACACGTTCATTTTAAGTCTGCTATGTCATCGCGATTGCTTTCAAGAATTATTTATAAAAATATTATACGCATCTTTAGATTTTCACCCAGGGAACACAAAAACCGCTTTATGCTTCACTAGTGTCATTTTATACACAGTGTAAAANTTATGCTTCACTAGTGTCATTTTATACACAGTGTAAAAATAGTTTTGGATTCTACCTGTGAGCACAATAATAAGTTTGCTAGATCAAAAAGTTGAAACTCGGCACAGAAAAAAATGTATCGTTAATATAATACTTCATTTCGAGTATATTATTATTTAAACCAAACACTCAGTTTTTAATATCGGGAAAAATAATAATTATTAACGACATCGTCTCAATTTTACTATTTCCATATCATTTGTCATTTTTTTTCTTTTCACTCTCAAACTTTACAAATTATTTAGTTAATGCTTATAAACAGGAATTTTCAAACAAAGCAGATGTAGAAACAGTTTTAAATGCTATTCAATATATAGATCCGATGAACTTTACTAAGTTGTGATCTTTTACTCGATAGTAGCCATTAGTCAACATTAGATTCATTCTCATCCGAAACTGATGAATATTAAAAATCCAAATTTCAAACATTCCTGCATCTATACTCAAATAAT
>NW_026099576.1:4169030-4201724 GCF_025091365.1 Daktulosphaira vitifoliae | reverse complement strand
ACGTTGGAAAGATGAAAATGTTAATTGAATATATAAATATTATATTATGTTGTTCAACGGCCTTTGCTCAAACGAAAAGTTGATATATATATAAGGTTGTCGCTATTTGAAATAGTCATGGTTATTTTAAGTTTTATTTAACTAACTTTATCAGTAGGGTTTCTGTTACTCAGCCCAAGAACTTTGAAATGTTTACATCTATTATTATTATTATTATTTAATAGTGACATAATAAACTTTGTCAAAATAAATTCCAAGTGTTGAAAATATGTATCACTACCTCTAGTCTAGCGTGTTGGACTTTATTGGATTTAGACTCATTAATACATCATATTTCTACACGTTCATTTTAAGTCTACTATGTCATCGCGATTGCTTTCAAGAATTATTTATAAAAATATTATACGCATCTTTAGATTTTCACCCAGGGAACACAAAAACCGCTATATGCTTGACTAGTGTCATATTATACACGGTGTAAAAATAGTTTTGGATTCTACCTGTGAGCACAATATTAAGTTTGCTAGATCAAAAAATTGAAACTCGGCACAGAAAAAAATGTATTATTAATATAATACTTCATTTCGAGTATATTATTATTTAAACCAAACACTCAGTTTTTAATATTGTGAAAAATAATAATTATTAACGACATCGTCTCAATTTTACTATATCCATATCGTTTGTCATTTTTTTTCTTTTCACTCTTAAACTTTACAAATTATTTAGTTAATGCTTATAAACAGGAATTTTCAAACAAAGCAGATGTAAAAACAGTGTTAAATACTATTCAATAAATAGATCCGATGAATTTTACTAAGTTGTGGTCTTTTACTCGATAGTAGCCATTAGTCTACATTAGATTCATTCTCATCCGAAACTGATGAATATTAAAAATCCAAATTTCAAACATTCCTGCATCTATACTCAAATAATATAACATATTTACGTGTGATCTTCTACTTCACCACCACATTGATATAGATTTGAATCAAAACAAGTTGCTGAATACTTTTTGGGGCAACAATTTTAGGCTACTCAATCCTTTAGGGGGTTTATATAACCAAACTCCGAAATTGTTACATGCAACTTGACAACGCAGACGGACAACACAATACCGTGTTCGATTATTTAAGAATCCACACGGTCATCTGGACAGACGATTTCCGTTTTTACCGGTTTATAATAAACACATCATCACTCATGCGATTTCATAACCTGAGCCGGCTTCTAGAACGAGTCCGTTTTTTATTTTTAGACTGTTTACCAATAACGTGTTGTTATATTTACCATGAAATTAGATTATAAGGTTAAATGTAGATTGAGTAGAGTTATAAGGATTACAGTCTTTAATACATGTAATTTCATACTTTATCATTTAATTTCGAAGCACAAGATATCGTATTTTATCATTTTACGTACCCAAACACTAATATTAGCATTACCCTAGAATTTTTATATTGTTTTTATTTTTAAGATAAAAATAACATATATAACACAAATATTATGTACACTTTATTTAATCTAAGATAATATTGGTTAAGGTTCTATCCAAACAACTAATAGTTTATGTTACATGTGAAAAAAATTGCGACTAAAACAGACAAGGTAATGTAAGACTTATATACATTGTATTATATTACTTCCGACAAGACACAATAACAATAATATAATATAAGTTTTGATCTAACAAGGAAAATGGAAATTCTCTCAAGACTTTTGTGTGAGTGGGTAACGCAAGAAATTCTTCAAACACGAAACAACAAGTAATGAAAAATATATCCGAGTTCCTACAAAGATAAATAATGTGCCGACAAAATATAGATAGAAAAGTTATGAGCAGCCCCTAGATCCCTTTTCATGTGTTCAAAATGATATACGGTATATTTGTACATTATGCACATTTTGACAGCGTTGTTTTTACGACTGTATAGTTCGATTATAATCATTGAAATTGTTGTTTATTCTAGTACTAGCCAAGTAATTAGTCAACTTTTATGAATTCTTTAAACGTACACAAATGAATGAACACAGTACAAGGCAATGAAATAACATATTTTATACCATGAGATGATAATAAGCTTATAATACTATTATATTACTATATTATTATTATTTTTTTTTGGACCCGTGAACTGAGAGATACCTGAACTCTGAAGCACACCCGAGTACAAAAAATAGACGATTGTCCGTATAGTAAATTGAAGTAACGCCCACCATGATGTACTCTGTCCAAGGTCGTAGAAAACTCTTGCCACGATCAGGGAACAAAGGTTTCATGCTAGATTGTAATAGTCTGTTAATGGTATACAATAAAAATAAAAAAATCAGAAATACACTCGCATTGTGGCCTGTTTTCTAGATCATCTCTCGACACCAAGAAAACATATTCAAAATGTACGCTATGGTACTCGGTTATCTGATGAATTAAGTTAAAAATATAAAATATACAACGCTCTAGGATGATATTATAAGATTTCATGTCTAGCGACCTACGGTTAGATTTCTTTAGATAAAACGTATGTCAAAACAAGGTCCATAAACTTTTAAGTAAAATATACAAAAGAAAACCAAAATAAATTCATTCACAATATTTTATAAAACATATAACAAGTCACAAACTCACTTAAAGACGTTTAAAATACAAATTTTAAATAATAATCAAACAAAAAAGAGGAAAATTCCATAAGAATCCAGCATAATGAAGTTTAAGCATTTTTTAAATTAGTATTGATTGATATTTGACCGTAATTATAATCACTGTAGTAAAACGCTTCGATCTATATTTGAAAAAAATTTTTTAAAAATTTAACATAACCATAAAAAATTACATGATTTATTAATTTAGAGGCAGAATGTACTCATAGAAGACAAGTCGTCGGAACGTCTTTCTTTTTTATTCACAAAATACTTTAAATAAGCTATTATTTGATATAGTTTTGAATGATGTAGATTTTTTGTTGCTGTACATAACATTTTATAATTGCTCATTTTTACCAAAAATTGTATAATTTTGGCTTTAATATCCGGTAATTCATAGATATTAAATTTTAGAACAGTTTTTCTATCATATCTTAAAAGGCATTGTATTAGTATTAATTTTATTTAAGTCAAAGGGCGTAGATTTTTCAGAACATAATAAAAAATAAATAAATAAAAGTATGATTTTTAAACCCCCATAGTACTTTGGTTAATGATTGGATTTTCAAAAAAAGTTTATTGTCAGCAAGATTAATGTTTATAATAAAAAAAAAAAATTTCAAAGAGTTATTTCAATATAAAGTATAAATATTATTTATAACAATTGTAATTTTTGGGAAATTTCTTAATTTCTGGGACTGAGCGAAATTTTTCAAAATTATGTCACTGATTACTTCAACTAAATATGTTTTATCGAAAAAAACAGAACAGAGTAAAACCAATCGATTTTCAGCTACCCATCGAAGCTAAAATATAAGTTTAAATCTATAAAACACGAAAAAAACCTTCAATATAAAATAAAACAATTCAATTCCTAAATTTGAATAAATACACAAATTAATATTAATATAGTTGAAAAACTTAAGTATCAGTGTGTTTTTAAGTGTTTTAATGCGTAGGGCTGTTTTATACAAACTTTCTGCATACTGATTTTAGTTGCTTTTATATATTTTAATAGGCTGGTAGCTTAATTATCATATATGCTATAAAATAAAACCGTAAGTGTGTTTTCAATGAAAATAGTTATTTTGTAAACTTAACTTTTGCTTACTATATGCAATTTTTAACAATAAAATAACAATACCAATTTATGATACGTTCCATGTTATTGTAAACTAATTATTTATTGAATTTATTGTTTGACAGTCATTTTATAATTTTATTTTCTTGAGTACTCCACAATTTTTAAGTATTTTACTGACATTAGTGGGGTTTATATATAAAGACACAACAGTAATGGTTTTAAATGATGTAAGTGTAAGTCTTATGAAGTGAATGTTTCCTATGAAACAAATATTTGAAGATAAGAAACTTGTGACAAATTACGAACGAACTACTAATTATCTAAATGTAGTGAGATTGAATGTAGTTCTAATCTTAATATAAGAAAAGTTAACAGAAATTTTCTACAAACATAGAAATAATTTAATGAAAATTTATAACCCTTTGAGAGTTCAAATATAAATTGTTTTACTTAGTATTTCTGTGTAATCATTCAATTACATGCAAAGACATAAAGCTTTTTGTATCATAAAATTGTTCACTTTTGACTTAAGATAAATAGTTAGAACAAAACTCTTACAGAAAATTATATAATAATTTCTATTTCCTGAAATAATAAAATATTATAATCAGGTACAATTTCAACCGAAAATATCAAAAGTTATAAACTAAGGTAATACATTTTTATGTTTCAAACATTTTTGCTACAGTTTAATTAAAAGGAATGACAATGACGACAATCATTTTCTATCAAGAAATTTATATTTTATTATTTATATGTATACTTGATATCTACCAAATCCTTTAAAAAATTTAACATTTTTTAACCACAGAAATGTTCTATTTTAAACAGATATCAACCTACGGGATCAATAAATTTGTTAATATTAAAAATATTATTTTTACCACTGTTTTATTTTCAATCAAGTACACTAATAGCTGTAGAAATAAAATTTCATTTGAATAAGCTTTTATAAAGACTATAATGTGCCTATCATTTATGCACTAAATACTCCAATTTGTAAATAAATAAATAAATAAATACTAAATATTCCAATTTGCTTTAAATAATCATTAATCTTAAGTTTGGTTTTAATTTTGACGTAATTTAAAAATATCTAATTTATATATTGCAAATATTTTATTATACTGAGAAGATAACTTAAATTTTGAATAAATGTTGTTTATTTTAACAGTGTTATTTTAATAGCGATAATAACATAATTTAGTATATTGTTTTCATAAACTTTTATTTAATTAATATGAAAAAAATTAAAATTTCAGTACTTCAATGTTTGTAAAAAAAAATCATTACAGCAGAAAGCGTAACACTAGTTAATTCAAATAATTTGTTCATTTAGATAGCTATTTAAAAAATTTTCAAATCCCTTCATAACACAATTTGGCTTTAAAACAACTATGTTCCTATTCATGACATTTTTAAACGCCTAAAAATCGTGATTTTCATATATATTTTATTGAAACGCTTTAATTCACTTAAAACCCTGTAACAAATTTATATCTATTAAGAAATACTATATTGTAAATTATTATAAAATTACTGTCCATTTTCTACCTTCCTACGAATGAAATAAGATCTGTAATGGAATCATTTAAATTTGCTTAAAAGCTAATATGTTATGTGGAAATATAACAATTACTTAATCAAAATCGAATTAAATACTATAAAAGAAAATGTCGATTATAAATACACAATATTGTACTAAATAATTTTTTTTTTATTTAAGTAAAAAATTAATGATCTGAAAAGTTTTTAGATAGATTACAAACTTGAAAACATTTTGATGTTACTTCAACAAGTTTCTATTATTATGAGATACGCTTAAGTTTAATAGAGAACACGTACTTCTTTATAATTAACATGAGTGGATTAAATATTTGGTTCAAAGTCTCCAAAGCTTACTTAAAGTTAACTTATTAAACTTTTTATATGAAACTATAAGTATCAGAAACCATTTTCTATTAACAATAATTGAATAATGTTGTGATATTTCAAAGAAAAATTATATTTTACTTACTTTATTCAACTATTAAATGCTAGTACTGTCATTAATAATTTGTTAGTCTTTTAAATATGAGATGTGGTATAGTTTTAGCTGTTAAAAATAAAATAAACAGTCGTTAAAAAAATGACAAATTTTTAATCTAATATTTCGTCATCTCACAGTAAAAAGATTCTAACGCTGTATTGTTGTAAAACGTTTCAAGCCAAAATATTCTTTAATGTAACAATTACATTGATACTAAAAATTATCTTAAATATAGAGATGTGTTTAATGATTTAAAAACTAAACATGTGTTTTTGGATAAAAAGTGAACATGTTTAATTGGTGTCAAGAATAAGAACTTTACACATGTCACATGTCAACAGTACTCGAAAGATTAAAACTAAAAGCTCATTTAAATTATACTGCGGAAATTATTGATTAGCTAAAAATGTTTAAGTTACAATGATTTCTTACTGTGCTAACATATATTCATAGTTTAAATATTTAATTTAAAAAAAATGTTTTTGTTTACTTTATTGCTTTGAGAAATATTAATATGATTAAACTGTGTATTAATTTAAGGGTAAGCATAATACTTATTTTCTTTTCATACTTAAACTTAATTTACTCGTAGAAAATTTTATCCTCGTCCTACAAAAAAAGTTAATAGTGTCTTTGATTAAAAGATAAATTTTCTAAAACTTTTAATTGTAATGGTAATACATTTTTTTAAATTATTCTAAGACAATATTTTTAAACATTTTGCAGTATGAATTTATATTTTTAACTAAAAATGTCAAAACATTTCATTTTATAAAATATAAAATTTAATATAATTAGTCAAAATTTAGCGGAATTAATTTAATACTATTAAAATAAATCCAATATTTTTTTTTAACCATTAATAGAAAAATGATTTTTATTTAGTATACGATATCTTGCAAAATTCTAAGTTCTATAATATTGTTTAAAAATTTCATTTAATTTAATGAAAAATAACATAATTACATAACTCCAAAAACTTTAGAAATCTTTTATGGATCACTTTTTACTCAATTTATAGTGATATTCTAGACAAAAGTAAGCCTTAAAAAGATATTTCTCTAGTTAAATCCTACAATTTAAAATTTGAAGGATAAATACTAGGTGAAATATTAGAGAAAATTATTGACAATAAAGGAGACCTTTTTGAAGGTTCCGAAATGTAATCGAAAGTATTAGTAATTCAGCATTGAATCGTTTTTATCAATTCACTAGCAAATTCATTATATGTTATGTTTACATTAAAAAAATTGTTTCTCGTTTACATTATAGCCAAAGCCTTAATAAGTTCTTAAAAGAAATTTTGACAAATACAGTAATATATCATTTTTTTAAATAGATTAAAAATATATATAACATTTATCGTTTTTGAACCAATATTAAAAACAGAAAATATATTGTAAATAGTTTCTTTTAAACATTTTACAGTACTTAGCTAAATTTGGATACATACTCAACAACTATAATATAACCTAATTTCAATTATTTTATAAGTTAAATGTGTTTATTACTAAGAATTCATATCATAATATACTACGATTTTAATATTTTTATGATATAAAAAAAAATATGAAAATAAATGTATATAATAATAAAACTATAACAAATAATTCTTTAAACGTTTATAATTACCATTACAATAAATATCCATTAAACCATTACATAGAACAATAATTTTTTTTTTGTTTATTATTATTGTTATATTATATTTGTTTATATTATTGTTTTCATTATTATAACCATTATCTTAACAACGCGTTAAATAGAAGCTAAATCAATATACGTTTTTCTATCAATTGAAGAATCTCTAACATAAGAAGTGAGTATTTCATAATAAATAATATACTTTTTATCTATTATTTGCAGTAAAATTTCATAAAAAAAAAACAATATTTTCACTGTACGGTCGATTGCGTACTTATCAGATTGAATATACTTATTACATTTTTCTCACGAAACTATTGGTCACTAGTAGAACAACTAGTTGTAGGCGAGAATATCATTTACCAAGTCGTTAAACCTCAGTTCATCCCGCAGTTCACCTTGGATACATTTTTCTACGGTTGATTTCCTTCTTTTTAATTCCTGGCACGTAAAAAATACAAGACATTTTCGGTGATTATTATCTCCGAGTGGTCGCTTTTTATAAGGTAAAATACTTTTTTGGTAAAAAGATAAGCATCGAAACATAATTTGTTCGAACATCTTTTACAATTAAACGCATCGCGATTTATTATACACATTTCGGCAGTGACTTAATGTTGTCATTTTAATTTGATTATGTCCAAATTCCCACGCAAGTCTTAGGTGCTGACCCTATTATAACATAACCCTTGTAGAGTGTTATGAACTAAAGGAAAAAAAAAATATTTGTTAATAATCAAGAGATCATTTTTTAAGAATTTGTGATGTAATTGTTCACGGATGTTTTAAAATTTTATGTTTCAAATGAAATACCTACATTATATTGAAAATATTCCTAAGCAACACCGTTTTTTTTAATTTCATTGTGTTTATTGTGTCAATATACGAAATAATTTAAATAAAATACAGTTTACTAATGCGTAAATATCATAAACTAATTAATTGACTTGGCAATAAACACTGTTTAATTCGTTTATATTTGTAATGCTATTTACATAAGCACAATGTAACAATTTGACTACTTGAAAACAAGATTTAATCTTTGTGGTTGCTATGTTAGTGTTGCTAAATATCTTAAAATTTTAGTAAAATTAGCATAGTTTTTTGCATAGCAACGGATCAACTACACCATTCAGAGCTAAATCAAATGTACGGGTTTCAAAGAAAAACTACTTGTTTTCTATAAGTAATCGGGCTCTGAAAACGATGTAATTTTTGGTGGATATAATAGTTATATTTAAAGCACTCGATCTATTTGAATATGCACTGATTAAAATCAAATTTTCAGTAGTAATATTTAAGACAAGTATCTTACTTTTAACATATATTTTTTTTAAATTTCCTGATTTATCATAGTACTGAGGAGGGCATAATCCCCAAATCAAATACTTTTATTTTCAATTTTTTATAATATTCTTAAGTATTTAACTTCTTCAAGCCTACATTGATGTGAAGATAACCAATAAACTTTAACAATGTAATAATTTGACTAAAAACTATATTTAATCATTATGTATAAGTATTGCAGCAATGAAAATATTTTGTAACATTTCTCGTGAAGTAAGAGTTTAATATTCAATTTCTTGAAATGTAATCCAATTGGTTAATTAAAATTGTCAGATGGCAATATAAAATATTTGTAATAAGTCTCCATGGGGAAAATAATTGACTTTTATCTCAAGACACTCTCTACTGGCAATTTACTAAAAAAAAAACATAAAATTATAAATAATTATTATAAACAAAGTATCTACTTGTTAAAGATTTCAAACGGATGTGTCACAAATAAGTGTCTGCTCCTATGAACTGTTCTCCAGATGATATCGATAAATTTTATATCACAAAAACAGGGGATCACGAAATAAAACAGATAAATGTATTTATGTACAACATATAATAGTAAATAACTTTGAATGTATGATAAAATATATATTATTTTTGCGTTAAATTAATTAAGTAAGAGTCCTTGAAAATTACATCTAGTCTGGACCATTTATTAACACATCGGGGATTACGTAGGTGTTTAACTTCAAGATCATTTTTTTTTTTACAATACCAGACGAAAAATTAGTTTCTACATCCACTTGACCCTACTAAAATGTTTTCGTACAGCATAATTATGAAAACAATCCTATAAAACTATGATGCAAATTATAGAAATGTATCGTGTACACATCTAGAGCATTATGCAAGTAGTTAAAAACAAACAAAACATAGTCACATATTATTATGTCACGTTGTATGAAATAAAATTTATAAATCCTATTAAATTATTATTAAATGGACATCAAAGACTCCCGTCGCACAAGCCTATTGCCTACGATAACAAATATCTAAGTAAAATTGCGAGAATATTATTTTATATAACTTCTGTTTACCTAAGAATGTATGGTGATTGCCTATACTTTACGCCTTACAATCAATGTTTAACAAATAATAAAATTTTTTTAATCGTTATTTACCGTGACGAGCAAAAATGTCTAACTAAATCAATCAACTAATGTTTCACTGAATATATGAATATTTAAGGCGGATAATTAACCACATGACGAGTACTTAACACTTCTTATATGATAATTTTTGATTAACTCTACGTAATTAACATAGGATAATTTTTTTCCATTCTCATTAACGTTTCAAAAACAAATACCCATAGGCGTTTATATGAGCTTTTATTGCTCAAGGATACCTTTAGAGATCAGCATTCGGTTACAAATCGTGAAGCACGACTACTCGTGTACAACAGAGTGTAACGGCCGCATTGTTATTGTTATGGCCCATGTTGTTGTTATTGTGTCAGTTAAAAACAGACGCGCAATTGTTTATTTCATACATGACGTTATTGGGGTTTAGCGCATAGAGAGCGCTACTTTATTTTTTATAGAGTATCACACGAACAATAATCGGGTATGATCATCAAAGTGAACGAACAAAACAAACACTATTTCTTTTCCACAATAATCCAAGTAAATTTCATTAATCTATAAACAATTTATATTTATAATTGTAACTGTAACGTGTAATTAGTCCCTGGCAATTTTGTTTTATAAATAAATGTATTCAATAGAAGAACAATTTAATTTCATTTTTCTCAAAGAAAAAAATTGTTTCTACATTTTTTTAAAACCCATCAAACAATTCTTAAAAATTCAATTGGTCTCATAAATATATTAAATATTTATGGTGTATTATCAAATTAAAATTAATTGTTTTTTTTAAATTATCATTAAATTTTATCAACTACATTAATTTGTATTTAATTTATTGATTTTGAATTGAGTTGACCCTTAATTCATATTTAGAAAATATTATTTCAAATACTAGTTCAAAAATAACGTTGATATTTGGTGTCTGTGACATTAATTCCACTGTTTTGTTTTTTTTGTGTTATTTTCTTTTCAAATACGTAGGCGGTACAACACGTAGCGGGCGAGAGGAAGTGAGACTATGGCGGGAACAGCCCTCGTGACCTTGACTCTGAGGTGTTCATAGACAACCGGTCATTTGCCGAGATAATGACTCCCTTCACTGCCGTACCATCCCCTCCAACTTTAGCCCGCATGTATATGAATCGCATGTGATCTTCAACTGGATATACGGCGGTCGTGGAACCGGCGCCGCCGTCGTCGTTACCGATATTATGGAGGGAAAGGTTACCGTGTGTTTGTATGCGTATGAACAAAGAGATCCCGCGACCGTGGTAATGGTACTAGTGGCCATGGTGCAAGTGATGGTGTTGAGGACATTGGCTTCTGTACAATCGTTACCAGGTCTCTACACTCCGGTCCGCCACCCCCTACTTCTTAGCAAGACTAACATACACATCAGTGGCGTCGCCGGGCCATAGACGTTATATATTATTACTATTATTATCATTATCATTATAATGTATTTATAGGGTCTCTCGCCTACTCTTCGTTATTTTGAAGCAGTACATTAAAGATTTGGTCGTTTAACAAATTTATCCTTACACATTACAGTTCTAAGACCAATTACTAAATCAAACAATTTTTCTATTTCTAAGTCTTAGCTCAGGTGAATATTCTGTAAATAGACACCAACATCATTCCGTTCATCATAATAATCAAATTTTACAGCCAGCCGCTATCAGTTATCAATAATTGATAACTGTTAAAACTGAAAATAAAAATTTCAAATTTACCTCTTTCGTTAGTGTTAACGATAGCAATAAAATTAACTTATGAGGCCATGTTATAGTATTTACAAAATTTACATTTATATTAATGCTTATGGAATTAAAATAATTCAAACGATTCTTCTAAAAAATTGTAAAAATTAACTGCACCACTTTCGCTTTAACCCCCAAAATTGTAGTTGAATTCATAGTAATTAATAATACATTTTTAAATAAAGTAAAAAACCATTTTAAAGTGATTAATTTAGTTGGGTATAATGTATTCAATAATGTATAAAATAAATATAATGTATTTTATTTATAAAATTGAACCGATCAACAATTGAAGTAAATCATAATTTATAAGTGTAACAAAAAAATATTATTAGCCCACGTGAAACTGAGCTAATAATCTGTTAACGATTATAAATCATGTCAAAGATATTGTGATCCGTTCAGGGTTGCAAAATATACCTAAATATTAGCAAATATATTTTTGCACTACTTCGAGGTCAAATCCTACTGCTCTATTGAATTTTGAAATTCAGCTCCAGGCATATGATATACTCATATAATTAGCTCCAAAATTATCTTGGTCAATGTGATACTATTTTTTTAATATACTATTTAACGATAAGTTAAAATGTTTATGGACAGTCATTCTGATAGATTAAAAACACTTTTTTTTTTTTTTTTTTTAGTATATATTTTTTAATTTGAAAGTAAATTGTCGATAACTTTGAAGGTAAACCTGAAAATGCAATTTCTAATGGTATAATAAGTTTTCTCTGTTAAATTATATTAATTTGATACAGATTTTTAGTTGCAAATACAGTTATTTAAAACAGAAATTTATTAAATTTAACATCACATTAGCAAATATTATAAATACTATTTAGTACCATGTATATTAAGCATTTGTGCCTAATAATAATTATGTTAGGAAAATGTTTTGTAATTTTCTTCGACTCAACTGTATTGGGCATAATATTTATGTTTGAAAGAGAACAAAGCCATTAGTCTAACCTTAAAATTATATAATACTACAATCTCTTTTGTGTAAACAATTATAACAAAACTAAGACATAAAAAGAAATTAGTAATAACATCCTGTGTTTATATAATGGTATGTGCATAAGTACATTAAAGCGTATCTACATATAGATATTAACATATTCGAAGCTAAATGTGTCTTATTGACAGGGTTATTTTTTAACATTTAAATGTTTATGTATAAATTTTAACAGAGGGCTGAAAAAGTTCAAAATATTTGTTAAATATTATAAATTGAAAATTTGTATTGAGGTCTTAACACATGAAGTATGAATTTATTAAATAAAATTAAAACTATATTAAAAATATTATTAATTTAAAAAAACTAAAATTATTTTATTCTTACTCAATTTTCGGCAAAATGTAATAAACGTGCTTAGTTAAGATTTCTATTAGTAAATTTATCTAAGTAATTTTATTCTTGAAAAAAAACGTGTAATTGATTATATTTGCAAATTGACTAAGAGTACCCTATCATTGTTGCCTTAATTGTGATTATTATATATGAACTTGAAACAAAAATAATAAAATAATTACATTATGCCAATGAACTTTAACACTGACGCAAAAAAAAAAAATTATGGAAATCCTGAAAAACCACTCATACGCAAATTGAGAAATTTTTTTTAATGATCATTATACTTGGTGTATAATCTATTCACTATTTACTAAATTTAAGGTTCGGATAACTAATGAATTATTTTGATATTCGCTCGACAATGAAATTTCATGCTTTTATATGTAAACTGGTTTTTTTTTAAATACAATATTTATTCAAGTAAAATTAAAATATTTTTTTAGGAATAAATTTGATCATTATTATTAATAAATAAATGAAAGCTTAAACTATATTAAACATTACATATGTTTTTATTATGTTATTGTTCAATGTACACTAGTTTAGTTCATTGTGTGTGTGGTTAGTGCAATACGATATAACGATATAACGAGTTAAAAATAGCAATATGATACAATTAACTTGTTTGTGATTATCATAGTTTACACTGAAATATCACAAGCAGAAATTTACCGAAATGGAGACTAGGGTGACTACGCCAATGAATAGTTTTCATTTTAAAAAGTGCTATATTAATTTATATTTTGATTACACATTCATAGAGTTAATAAATATTTGTCTGTGAAAAATGATCTTCAATTATAATGTAAAAATGANTTATTTTGATACTCGCTCGACAATGAAATTTCATGCTTTTATATGTAAACTGGTTTTTTTTTAAATACAATATTTATTCAAGTAAAATTAAAATATTTTTTTAGGAATAAATTTGATCATTATTATTAATAAATAAATGAAAGCTTAAACTATATTAAACATTACATATGTTTTTATTATGTTATTGTTCAATGTACACTAGTTTAGTTCATTGTGTGTGTGGTTAGTGCAATACGATATAACGATATAACGAGTTAAAAATAGCAATATGATACAATTAACTTGTTTGTGATTATCATAGTTTACACTGAAATATCACAAGCAGAAATTTACCGAAATGGAGACTAGGGTGACTACGCCAATGAATAGTTTTCATTTTAAAAAGTGCTTTATTAATTTATATTTTGATTACGCATTCATAGAGTTAATAAATATTTGTCTGTGAAAAATGATCTTCAATTATAATGTAAAAATGTTTATAATTAACTGTCGCAAAATGTTGAGTTAATAATTTTATGTTCAAAATTAGAATTTTCTAGCAATAAAAAGTCAATCATATTGTAACAATAATTGCAGTAAGAATTCGTTTAGGTATTTTCTTTGTAATAAAATCTATTAACTACTTATTAAAATTGGAGTAAACAATATTTAGTCAAAATCTCAGTGGTGTTTGTTCAATTGTGCGTTACCCTATAAGCGTTTCGTTTAAGTTTTGAAACTGAAAACAAAATCACAAATTACAAATTAATATTTAAACGGGCACAATCTAATAAGTAAATATTTAAGCAATTTCTGATTTTATAAAGTGAAACAATTTTATTAGCATTGATGCGCTAATTTATTTTTAAGCAACTACTAATAATTTATTAAAGTTTATTTCAAAGCAGTTTTAAATTCAATAAAAGGAAACTCTTAAAATATTTGGAAATGTATTAACTGTTAGATTCTTTAAGCTAAAGAGTCCCATAATAAACAACTGCAAGAGTTCAAGAGTATTATTTTAACCCTGTTAGTAAACTACAGTAGAAATTCAAAAAGTTATAAAAGTAAGAAAAATATCTTTCTCGATAATATTACCAAGAATCTAAAGTAATTTCAAGGGATACAATAAAGTTTTTCAACGAAGAAGTCTTTTTTTGTTCTAAGAATTTTCATTTTGACTATGTATTGGAATACACGTCAAATCATTACTCTTAAAAACGTAAATGGTTTAGGGTTAAGAAACAGACGATGTGAATGTGAACAATTTATATGATTTAGCATGCGAACAAACTTTGTTCCCTTTAACATTTTCTACAAATCCAAACACTTGATTACTTTTTCGACATAACAGGAACACTTGACTTTATGAGTTGAATATTTTTCAGAAATAAAGTACGCGGTACCAAAATATATTGAACAATTTAACGATCGATTCCGGTTGACAACATCTCCTTCATTATGCGTAAGACACCAACCACACGTTTACAAGTACAAGTTATGCCACGACTTATTACGTATGTATATTTAAATTAGATGACATAACCGATACAGTCTTATAACATTACCGATGATGTGCTAAAATAGAGTAGCTCTATTGTTGGTAGGAGGCATTCCCGTAATGTTTTTGTGAACGCTATTACCAGCATATAGTGTAGTTTTTTTTTTTTAAGAATTGTATGGCTTGAAAAAATAGATTAAGCGCGTCTTTACAGAAAAAAAATGTTTTTTCTCTAAATTCTTTATGCCCCACTGAGCGAATCTCGCTTTCAACAATCCAAGCATACGTGAAAACTCATACGTAGTACATAATATAATAATGACGGCAGTAGTAATAACAGACATATGTCTCGTGTATTTTGTTTGGAATTCAGTATTATAATAGAAACTGTAGTAAATGTAATCTAACCTATCTCAACCTAGCCCGGTTGCATTTCGAAAAATTGCCCTCTCTACTCAAATACAGGTAAGTTGACAATTTGTTTAGAACATAACTCATGAAAGCTGTAATTTTTATAAAAAAAAAAAAATTATCTGTAGACAACATTTAAGTTTTTCCTGAAACATAAAATCTATGTTCTGTTAAAAAAAACAAATGTTTACACAAAAACTAAATTTTATTTAACATGGGAGTCTAAGTATAATTTTAATTAGTAATAAAATTAGGCACACATTATCGATTGTACGCTAAATATTACACAACTATTATTACAATTTCATAAGCAATAACGCGCTGCAAACGTTAACAAATGCATTTCAGTCTCGTCAGTTGCTTTCTTTTTTTTCGTGTGCACATGTTTGTACACAGTGATCCTGTCACGAGTGGATTTATTTTCGAAGCAAAACGATTATTATGAGGTCGTCTGGCAAAGAAAGAATCCGTTTTACCAGTAACATAAAATGAGGGAAAAAAATCATCATCACAAGATTATCGTTTACTTTAAGATTATTGTTTGTGAATGCCGACTACGGTATTCGGTGTGTGCGATGTGTGCGGGTGGAACCGACAGTGTTTTGAAGAAGTCGTGCGACGACCTTGAACGTTGCCGACCATCAGAAATGTTCAATTCTGTGCAGGAGGTGGACACGAGTGATATATTATTATTATTATCATCGTCACGTCTGAACGTCTCGATGCACATACACGTTCCTGTTGGGCTTCCGTCGCCGTTCATCTATTTCACTTTTCGGTTATGTCTACACAGTCTTTACACTATTCATTATTATAATAACCGTACTTTGTCACGTACGGTATGCCGAGCAAGGGAACCATCAAAACAAAAGCTTTACAAATGAATAGCGTTTTTTTTTAAGTGAGCGTTCCTAAAACTATGTAACTCTGTGCGTGCTGAATAAATCCACACGTGTCGCAAAAGCGGTTCTTCTGAACTAAAAAATAATCCAAATCAAATTGGCTTGAATTTATAGAACTCCTCGGTGACAAAGGAGCAATTTTGACGCGCAATCGCTAAAAGGACAATAACTAAATGCCCGTGATCAAAGTAGGTTATTCGCACTCTCTTTTGACTCCTAGTGGTATCGGATACCGGATACTTCTTGTACACGACAATGTTAATGACATTTGTTATAATTCTGATTTTTGTATTACATCATATAAGCAAAAAACGTTAGTAAGATGAGTTTAAAAAGAGCCAGTAACTCATTTAATGAGTTACTGTCTTTTTTCGATGGAGAAAATCATCGAAACAACCAAAAAAATTCTGCGGTTCACAATATTCAAATGGATCTTTCATGATGCTGATTCCAAATCGGCTATCACATTTGTTCAGAAACATATAGTTTCTCAGATAATCACAAATTAGCAATTATGCCATAATTACACACATAAAAATGTATAAACAATGTTTGATTTTGTGAAAAAAATTTTAGTTCTAAAAATTAACTACCGCATGAGAATATGCTAGCGAATAATAATTATGTGTGTTCTGAAATTATTCTGCATTGTGTTTATTCATGATAAACATTACTATTAGTACATTTTTTTTAAGTAAATATTAATGTCATAATATATCGTTAATTTATAAACAAAATTATCTAGATTATGTAACTTCTTTTAAAAACTTTGTTAGACCTTGTCAAAGTATATATTTTTAATTTTGTTTTAAAGTTATATCTGAAAACAACCTTGTAGCTATAGTTAAGCGAAAATTGTTTTTTGTCTTTTCATTACCCCTCAGCTACCCATTTAAGAAGAATGGCCCAGTTCTACATTAGTTTTCTCAACTTTCTTGTGTGTAACGTCTAAAATAATTCAACCATTAGGACGTTCAAGACATAGAACAACTCGATAGTTGTTATTTCCCTTAATTTATAATTACTTTTCCTCAATTAAAACAACTCGGAAAATAATAATTACTAACACGCCGTCGTCAACCGGAAACACAGCAGACAAGTGCCTCAAAGAGTATTCGGAGTAACGCGTCTAGTGCTTAAAGTTTCGAGTGGGACTTGACTGACTAATTACAAGAGTACCGCCAGTGCCGCCGCGGTATGAGCGCACTCGACTGGTGGTGCGTTTGCCACAAAAATTCTCAACACAACAATTTGGTAAATAATATATTATATAACACGTGTTGTTGGCAAAAATGACAGTTTACGTTCGAGCAAGACAAAAAACAGGATACGAACACGTGTGCGGTTTTTTGTGTCTAAGGTTTTCGGGTAACGTCACTAAATATGACAGACGATTAATGGAAATAGCTGTTGTACACTCTGTCTAGTGTCTCATCTACCCGCCATCATAGACTGCTAACAGGAAAAGCTGTTTCCTTTATGATGTTATTGGTTTTCAGGAATGCAAATGTCATTTGAGCCACAGAAATTTTAATTAAAAAATATTTATGTTATGCCTATTAAAATTTTTAATCCGGCAAAGTAATTTTACTCTTTATTGAATTGAAGTAGTTTATTATATCACGTTTTAAATGTGGTGTCAGTGTTGAGTTTAATTATTTTTTCTATGGAGGTTCTAAATATTGGTGTAATCAACAAAAATGTTCATAAAATTATTTTTAAAAAATAGTTGTCATGTCAATATTAAACAAAATATGGCGTCTATTTTCCAAAAAAGTTATGTTATCGTTGTCACATAGAATTAGTAAGGAGGCCTAACGTAATGCTATGGGGTTTCAGCCCCTCTGTAGAATACCTGAATTCAACACTGTGCGGTGCTTATTATATTTGACAAGAAGTAAAACTACGATTGTCCCACACCAATAAATACATTTTTCAATCCAAGTCCATAATTCCAATTGAAAAAAAATGTTTACCGAAAAAAATTATATATTATAATTGTCAGGGGGAAAACAAACAAAAATATTTTCCACATAACCGTATTACATGAAATATGAACACAACACGTACAGTATAACAGAATATGTTTCTCTGACAGTTACTATATTTTATTACACTTATACTCAGTAACGCTCAAATGGGAGGGGTTTAAGGGGATAGATATAGGGCGGTACATGATGTTTTGACAAATCTAATAACTTTTGATCTACTAAATATTTTGTGTTGGTTTATTTTTAATAATTTATGCATTCTTAGAATATGTTGAAATTATATTTTCCGTTATTTATTTTTAATCATAAAAACTGTACAAAAACAATTTTTAGAAGTTTTTCATATTTAATGACAAAACGAATTTGTGAAAAAACAAATCTAATCGAATTTTAAATCTATTTTTTTACCTTAGAAATATTGACATTTATTAGTAGGAAATGAAGAAACGATAACTATACCTCACTATACTTGTTGCTTAAATGAAACAGATTCTCAACAGTGGAGAGCCTGAAATATTTTTAATTGTTGTATTTCACTTTAAAAGTTAAAATATAGAATTGATACATACGTATATTTATGTATAGATAAATAATATATTTATAGCAATTGATATATTTGGTCAGTTTCAAAGTTTTTAGTGTCCGCCCACCGCAACTCTACTCGGCGTATTAAAAACTCGTAAAACTAATAGAAGAATATTACACTTGCAAGTGGTAGAAATGTTTTGAACTTTATTAAATGGACCAAAACACCACCGGCACTGTCATGTCTGCACCATAAATAAAACATGCACCTACTGAGCAGTTTACAACGAATAATGGCGCGGTGGTATTTAGTATTTACGGAGACCGGTCGAGTAATACACAACGACCATCGTAAGTCTATTGTGAAGGGTATTACCGAGCCCGATAATGTAAAACTCTAGACGGCCAGCATATTATTATTATTTCATGGACGGCATCACAAATTGAATAAACTCAAAGCCGACAGTGTAACAAGTAGACACAACGAGATATATGATTTCATAACTCAAAACGGTTGAAAACGTCCTAATAATATTGTGATAGTTGCCAGCAAGAACTATCACAAGAGTCCATAAAACAATCTGACGTTTTTCAGAAATCCAGTGTATTGCAGTTACCGATAACCAGAGCACGACTTACTTCTTCCATTTCAGTCGACCAGTGCCAGAAGATTCATGTCTTAATCAACGTGACAATGCAATTAATTATTTAGACGCTCCGTTACAAAAAAGTAATAATTCTACAAACACCTTCGCTTTAAATATTTTAAAACGAGTGCATTTTGTCATTTATTTGAACAATAAATAAGAAAAAACAATTTTTGTTAAAAGCGGCAATGTCGTAGAACACATTAATTCTTTGTTACCTAAAATAGTTTCATGTAAAAATATCCACTTGCCAAAACAATGACAGTTTATTTCGTTTCAATATAAATATATTAATTTTGTAAAAGTGTCACAGCTTACAGAAACTTTAAAATTATCTGAAATAATTGAAACATCCAATGCAATTGTACGTCTCTATTCTAAATTTTCAATTCGTATTTACAAGGACAATAACGTATGCTATTGAATATCTACCACCATTATTTTGTACAAATAAAACCCAGTGTCTAGAAGTGTGAATAAAAAGAAGTAGAAAACTGTGTTGTAAATGCAGTCTAATATACATTTTTATTTAAATTATTCATATTATTTCAAACAAACATATCAGAATAGAGCTATAGCATTATTTTTTATATTTTTTAGAATACAGTGCTTACATTTCGATCGATCTTCTAGCATCGGCAGATGTATCAACTATTCTGATCTTTTCACTAAATAACGGTTCACTAATAATGATTTTATGAAAACAAAGTGTACATAGTTGAAATTTGCATTCTGAACATTCCACATACGGACTTTGAACCGAACTTAACTCCTGACTAGTAAAAGAAATATAAGCTATTCAAAAATTATTTGATACTTACGGTATTTTTTAATGCAGAAATAGTATTTTGTATAAACTTTTTAGCTTTACTGTTTAAAGGCACACGACATAGAATCCTTTTACAAAATAAATGTCGAGATAATATTTCACTTTTTATCGATATCCAATTGGTTTAGAGTACGTACATTTATTTGCTAACACAAAACTGATTTGAAACGATTGAAGATCGGACAATTTACTACGCCAACGAAAATTTATCTCTTACATTTTTGGATTCTTTATTTATCTAATTTATACAAAGTTATGTCATTCGAGAAATATATGTGCACATTGGCGAGTAGGTAATTTTGACGGCAGAATGTACTTACACCCACTTCGGCACTTGGTAATTTATTTGATTTATTTACGCTTCTGATATAAACTGGAAAAAATAAATAAGAAAGCAATAGATATAAACTTTCGAGTTTTCCTTCAATGAAAAATACACATTTAGAAAGTTGACTAACATATAACTTGCAGTATGAGTGTTTTTTTTTTTTTATCGAATAGATTGGTTTAGTCTATACGGCGACAAAAAATAATTTAGTATTTGTGGGCATACTAAAATTAATCGTGTTTACTAAGAACTGTAGCCCGTTAATATGAAACATTATATTTTAACGACACCCATACATTGTACCTAGAAAATCATCAACATTTTAATGGCTTAATAAATAATTAATCTGCTCTGTGTAATTCTGGGGATTTTGTTTGCGCGAGTGTTAATTCAAGTAGAGCAAAAAATATTCCGTACTTATAAAAAAAATCACTAATTCTTTAAAAGAATTTTCAAATTACCGGTATAGACTTGTGGGAATGACAAGAACAAATCCATTAAAACAGTCGAGTGCTATGGGAGGTTATGGAAATACCTACAAACTATACATTTGTGGTGCACAGGGCCTGTATTGCAACGACTATTGTGGAACTATAAATAAATGTACTTGTGGTATGCGATTGCCGGAATACAAGACGTGGTCGACTACGTTTTCAATGAGAATATTATCGAAAAAAAGGACCGAGGAAAATAAAGAAAGGGAAAAAAAGGTCCGAGCGAGGTACAGGTGAGACAAGTGTTTTTTTCTATGTACCATCGACTGAACATTCTTTACTCGTTGTACTCCCACACGGCAGCAGCCGTCCAGACGGTACAACAAAGTCCCACGAGATGTCCACCGAGCTCGTGCGCGCGCAAACACAATGAATCATCTCTCACGTACCATTTCTCCTCGCATTCGCCCCTATTTCATATCGTGTCTTCCACGCAGTTGTATACAAATGCAATTAACGCAGACACGACCCGAGTGACTAATAATAAGTCACGAATACGAATAGAACGAGACGGCACAATGACGGCACCAGTCGTAGACTGATTTTGACGTGCCACCCTTTAGGCGCGTAATGACTGAAATATTTTAGTCGAGATTTATGTGCGACTGTCGGCAGCAAACGACCGCAGGAATTCGTCTTGTGGCCCGCCGAATGCAATTTGCGTCCTCTGCGCGCGGCAAAGCATTAAACTGAAATCGATCGTTGGGTTTCACGTGTTTGTGTCACACACGGCGGCCGAGATAGTGTCGTTAATATGGCACCATTACTCGCTGTTCGGTTTCGGTTACCGTCGCTCAGAATTCACTCGGTACACCCAATGCATCTGCGTAGTTTACCCCAAACGGCCGACGGCCAGCCGTTTCTCGAATTAAAATCAAGTCAAATTACACAAGACTATAAAGTGGACACGGGCCCAGACAGTACATAATGTACGTTCAGTTTAATGGCCGCCGACCGTTTGACTGGATTCGACGATTATGTTTGTCATTTAAAAAACGATTTCGTCTCTTTTTGCACACGCCGTCTGCGTTCCGCCGACTGAAAAACATAAGCTCCAAACACTTCAACACAACAACACTTGTGGCGGATCATCTCGGTACTAGGCTGATTAAAAAATGTACAGTACTTACGTGATAAATATAGGTATGTTCTGATATTAATGACAATAACAATGGTCTCAAGGCCATCGGATTCCTGGCAGCTGAACAAAGAATCGGTGTCCTAGGTTCCGCCTAAGGTATAACATTATCCTTACATCCTATCCTTATGCCGACACGGTCCGAAGATTACCGTGTACTTGGTCGACTATAACCGTTCTACGTCGCGGTAACCCAATTTCGGTTGAGTACGACTTCAAGGACGACCAACGTTCGTTCTCAACGAACGGCTTTTCGATTCAAGTGAGCTCAACGGATTTTTCATCTTTTTTATCTATAGTTCGTGAGCAATTTTACAATGACTTGCTCTATTGGGTAAGGTAAGTATTTGTAACGTATTCCAATGTGTTTACTAGACTTTATATTTATGTATATGCTGCACAATTTTAATGTATAATTTAACATAGAACTGCGTTGCAAGGTGTTTTTGCTGGAATCGTTCATCGCTAGGAAAAAAAAGTGCAAAGTATTAAGATCAACATTTAAAAAGCTATAACCTAACTTTGCTCATATGTAAATTGTTGCGATTACATTTCTATGACCCTTTTAATTAAATATCTTCAATTTACTATGCACTGAACCGTAATATTACTCTAATAAAACATGAAACGGCCGGACATAAATTAAGTAAAGGAGCACTACTTTAGTATTCATCACGTTAAAAAGCTTCAATGGACAAATAAAACCTTGTTATTATCTACGTTTAAAATTGTTGAATTTTTTATGATTGCTTTTAACTTTTAAACGACAAAAAACACTTTATTATTTTCATTCAATCGGAGTTTTACTCGAGGCTACTCTAGTCGGACCAACTATAACTGTGGGTTGATAAATAATATTTCAAGTTCAATTAAAAATATATTACTTAAAAAAAAGTGATTCAAAATAGAAATTCTCTAGATAAAAATAAACGTATTAAAATATTTAATAGATATTTTGTAGAGTTCTTCATGTTTCAATAACCACAATATTCTGTTTGATGTGTTTCCACTCGAGGTAAATATTGTAAGTGTTGTATGTAATCTAATGATATTACTTTTTCGAAGTACGCTGTTATTTGTATAACAAGAAACTCTCGTATATTACATTGTCTTTGCTCAATACGCGTATAGTATAATTTAGTAAACGAAATTTGATCGTTAAAAGCAACTTAAGTAAAGTGAACACGACAAAATCAAATATCGTGTTACTACTAAATGAAATCTGTTGCGCAACTGTTCGTAACGTCTTTTTTATCAAAAATTATCCAATAACGAAAGAATCGCGGCCACACACACTCACGTGTCCTAGCGGTTGTTTTGAGTTATGCGAATCGGTAACAAATGTGCCGAAATGATAGTTGTCGTTGATAACAACGGACATAGTTTAATTTGGTCTCGCCGCCCATGTCTATATTAGCTCAATTATAATTACTGCTGGAATTGTGAAATCCGGGAGACAATATTATTGTAGAAACACATTATCATGTGCTCATACGCTAACGTGCTCCGCATTAATTAACAAATATAACGTACTCACATTAAAATCGCGTTGTCAAACGAGTAATAGACAATATGTTGTTTTAATAATTGTACGCAGATTGCGTTTGTTGGGACCGTTCTTGAAAAATGACTAACCACAAAACGTCGTACGAATTCAAACGACAGCAGCAGTATACATAAAAAACATTACATCATTTGACAGCCAGTGTACACTATTGGGTTTCTATTTTATAGTAATTATACGTTGTTCAGTTTGCTCTACACTCGAAAGAGTACGCGGTAGAACGTTCACCGAATGCCAATCGACGCGCATACTGTTTGAATTAAATCACTGGATTTCCTTCTAAGAAAACCAATTCACGCGCTGTCTGGGAAATTGAAAACGGTTAGTAATATTTAATAGCTGTGGCCATTGGCTATAATCAATTCGGCTTAGCAAACAACCGTCCGAAGTTCACCATGGTCACTTTATTTTTCGGTGTAACCGCCTTCCAACTAAGAAAATCTACACGAGTACCCGAACAGTGCAGACCTTTACTAAAAAACGAACTTTCAAATACGTTCCATAATATCAATGCGCGAAAACTTGAGCGAACTTAAATAGTATTTTGATATTCAGGGAAACAACTATGAAATAAATGATCGTTTAAGTAATAATTTACTACTTACTATTGATACTTAATACACGATTCATTGATTAGAGTAATAATTAGTCGACATCAAATTAGTTTAGCATTAAATCAAATGGTTTTCTAATGTTTCCGTTCGATGTTTGACGCATTAAAAATTAGAGCTGGTCATTTATACACCAACTGATCAGGACACGCTGAACCGATTGAAAGAAGTGTCGTGTACGTGAGAACTGACAAAAGTATCGATTACTGTTTACTATCACCTTTGGTACTAAATACCTACAGCACTGACCACTGATGGGCCACCCGTGTGTCGCCTTTTATTTATTTATGCGTTCACAGGAAGTAAGTATACTGAAAAAAAAATTCCACTGAAGCCACGAAACAATATTGTATGGAATCAACCGAGTACAAGTTTACAATAGGTATTTTAATGTTATTTTATACCTCTGAAGTAGTTTATTGACCGACCAGACGTGGAAATCCGAAAACGGAAATGCGTGACTTAAACACACGAACACTCAGTTTCCGTTTCATCGATAAAACGATTGGGAGAAAACAAAGAAATCCCAAATATCTCTTACGGGTTAATTTTATTTATGTTAAATACATATGTACAAGTGAATACGTGTTGTATCGATACTACCGAAATTCGGCACAATCGATTTGTCGTAAGTACAATGTTCTTACACGAAAAGTAATCATCTTCAATGTTGAAGTGTTCGGCTATAATAAGTCGCGAATTTTACATTTGACCTTTTATCATTTTTAACTCACACCGTGGAAAATAAAAAGTTATTCAAATTCCGTATAGTATTTAAGCACTGACACATATACTGAAATATATACATCGATATCTTCAACTGCAGATTCTCTCCAATAGCTTTTCTATTAGGACAACAATGGAGATTTTAGGGACAAATCTACTTGTCGTAACAACGTCGATCACTGTGAATTTGATTTGAGAACGTAAAGTGATATCTTCATTCTGATTTGTTAGAGATGGAAATCGTTAAAAATAAATTTTTTATTAAACAGTTCTATAAGTACAAAGGGACGGGTGTTAAAAACGTTAAATGTTAGACATTGACGGCGAACAAATGTGACAATTTTTGCTAAAATAATTTTAAACATCTTAGTCTTTATGTTTCTCAGATCAAAGTGCAAAATATTTGGAACAAAACTGGTTTTTGAGTGATTGCGTCAATGAACATCTATAGGTTTTAAAAAGATGTACATATACTAAATGTAACTCCGACGTGCTCACCAAATAGTAAATCAAAAATGGATGTTCTTGAACTCAAAATAATATTTTTGGAAGTTACTTTGATATTGTTTTAAACATTTCTATTCGAATTTTGTTAATTTTCATTTAATTTTATTAAACTGATTTAATATACGGAGTATTTCACATTATGCAAGTGAAGTAATGAAAAAACATTCGAGTCGTTTGAAGTACGTTAAACATGAAATTTTTGTTGGAATAAATCACTTTACCTGTTATTGCTGCATGAATTTTAAAGTCATTCTGAGAATGAGTTATTTAACTACGAAGTAAGCCATGTTTAATCAATACACTTAGTTATTACTTGATCCTCTAAAAATATTCTGATTAACATTAACTAGAAAACTTTGTTAAAAACGTAACATCTAAAAATAATAATCAATGGAGTTTTGAACTATACATTATTTTAATTGTTTTTAAATAATAATAACATTCATGCGGACGAATTTACATCAGCTAACATAAAAATGTTAGACATAAAAATATAATAAAAATATATTGTGTCCGAATAAGTGTACATTTACTAAACAAGTATTGATTTGTAGCACATAAAACAAATATAATAGTTATTTTTTTAATATAACCCTCATATTTAGGCTCTTCAGCAAACATGTAAAGTTAGCAGTTTCAGGGATTCGTATAGGCACTATCGGTGATGCAACATAGTTAAGGATTTTAGAGGTCAATTTATGTTTTTGAAGGTCACAATTATGTACACGAGTACGGTCTACCGAGCGGCCGACTAAATAATCGATAGGCTCGGCTTGTCCCCCGCCCCGACTTGCCACCAGCGTGGGAGTACTCTCATGCCATCCCCTTCGCTCTGCGAGCACGACGTCTCCTCGTTCGGTCGCCCAACGCACATTACGGTTACGACCCATCACCGGGATTCGGGAACCTGTTGTCAGGGGAAAATAAAAGTTTTGTGGGGATAGCAGAAAAAGAGGGTTGGAATAACTCGTGGGGGAAAAACGTACGCGGAAATGAAATACACAAGTATACGTTGAACGTAATAAAAAAAAAAACACGGCCCAGACGCAGAATCGTTGCGAAGCAACAGAAAGGGGAGAAAATACTTTGTAGGATATATCGGAAGTTTTCCTTTTTTTTTGTAGATTTTCACGCTGAATACGAATAAAACGATATGATTTATTGCTCTTTATGCTTTGGAATATGTTTATACAATGTATAAAAAAACCATAACGTTGTAACCACAGAGATTCGACTTTGTCTCCATGACGGAGAAAATATCATATTTTAAAAGACAACCTTGTTTAACCAAATAGTGTTTTTCTACTCGATTGTATTTATTCCTATTGGCTTGGCAACATTATTTCGAATACGATAGACGTTGAAATTTATATTTTAGCGATAAAATTATTTAAACTGTAAAAATATTTCTATTTTCAAGTCTGCGTATAAAAAAAAAAATAACGCAACCACCACAAAGTATAAATTAGTTTTGTGACATTTTCAATATTTCTATACGTACAAAAGAAAATATGTCGTTCGGCGTCTTTTTATCAATCAAAGGAGCGAACTCGTATAAATATCAATATTTCTTTTTTAGACTCGGCAGTCGAAACAGTTCTGAGAAATCGTCTGACTCGAAATCTGAATGTCGACAAAATAATTATATCGCACCGGGTTGCAGCACTTGTATACTTAAAACTTGAGACTTGTGTCTGTTAAAAGTAATTCCACGCGTATCGTGTATCTCGAAGCAATTAAATATGATCTCCGTCGAGACAAAACAATTTTAATGTCCAAATCGGTTCTCGATAGTAATTTCATCAACAGCTGTTGGCATCGTGCTGCGGGTTTACGGTTCAACGTGTACGCATTTCTATATACTGTACAGTCACCAAAACCCGTATCCTTCCACCCTGAAGGGGGTTGGTGTGCCCACACACACACACATTCGGTACATTATACACCTAATGCCGACACACAAAAACATTTTACAACTGATTAACAACGATATTTTGGCGGCAACATATTGTGTTTGCTGTAAGTACTTCCGAGACGTTTAGAGTATTAAATAAGTCGAAAAGTCTGGAGAAAATAACGACGCCAAGTGGCTCTGATAAAATAATTGAACGCCGTCGATTAGATTCTACTGGTGTAACACATTCGTAATATGAATTTAATTAACTCCGAGCTATGCCTAAAAAGCCCTAGGAAAACATAAACCAGAATTACGTTCCTGATATTTGCTCCGACAGCACGTCTGATGTAGTTGGAGTGATTTATTTGAAACCTAACTTAGTAATAAACACTTGTAGTTCGAGCAGCGTGTGTTAACGTGAACGTGACGACATTTAAAGACGTACTCATTAATCAAATATTGATGAGAACGCAATGAATTTATCTCAGCGTGCGAACACAATTGTAATCAATAAGTAAATAGTCGAACCGATACGACGACAAAAAGAAATCCAATGCAAACACAATATTATGTCACCGTCCGACGGTCATTAGCATACAAAACGCATTTAACTGATTACTTGTTGTTATTAATTATCTATTAGCCGATCATTTCCTATACTAATTATCCTTGACGTTACTATGCCAAAAACGAAATGCATCGGTAATCAATACGAGAACTGTTCCTCTGTCCGGACCCGCATGCCAATAATATGTGCTTCCTTACTAGGAAAACGTTTAAGCGATTAAAACAAAACTATCAATAACAGAAACATTTCAAAGTTAATTATTATTTGATTAAGGTATTTTTCCTCGACGCTCGTTTTGTTGACAGCGGTTTCCAATATGAGCTGACCAAAAACGACAACTTGGCCAGCAATAGTCTATGTGCGTTGTGTGTTTTTCGTTTAGATTTAGAGTACGTACAGTCCATGTAGTTGGACACTGCGGATAATCGGTACAGTCCCTAACGATCCGGTACGTCTTGACCGGCTCTTCGATGTACTACTATAAGCAATTTCTTCCCCTCGTGATATGTTGATGACAAAAGTGTGTTTTGACAAAACGAATAACGTTGAGAATGTGTGTGCGACCGAAGCGTAGACGAACAGAGGAAGACGGGCAAAAATGAAACAATGCCGAGCAACGACAACCACAGCAGAACAGCTTGGCAGGCGTGCCGGTGTGCGTATACAGTCCACGGTGATTAATTACGCGATTAGGGGAGTTGAGAACGGCGCGGTCGAAATGTGAGTGCGCGAACAGTAAACTAGACGGGCTGTCGGAAGAACGTTTTAAAATTAATTACACAAGAGGGTAGTTTTGGAAAAATATATAATAATAATAAAGCATTTCGGTTTAGTTTCACGGCACTGTATACGTGTATAATAACGTTCCGGGAACACAAATATAAAATAATAATAATAATGATGCTGAAAATGGATTCGGGACTGCTACGGAATTTCTAGGGGATGAAATCAAGAAACCTAATGTATAAAACCCAGTCGTAAAACCTGCAACAGCAGGTGCCGCAAAATTCTCTGATGTTATGAGTATACAGAGCGGTCGAAATTTAAAAAGGTTTCAATAAACTTACTTGTAATCTAAAAAAAAGTTTTTGTGCATATATCTTTTGTCACTGCGACCAAGTTAATGTTTAGAAGAAAAAAATTAATGTTTACGCTTTATGTTAAAAAAAAAACAAAGGTTAAAAGTTAAATGAATTTTTTATTATTTGAGTTTTCAGTTGTCCTTTATTAGTTTTTTAATGGGCATAAAATAGGCTAAAAAAAATACAATTAAAAAATCGACCTTCGTGAACCAATTGCAATATTTGTTTACCTCGCTTATGAAATGTAAAATAATAAAATTTGTTTTGTATTTTTACTCTTTTAAAAATGTTTAATTCAAATGACGATTTTTTTAACTGTAATGAATTTAAATGATTCTCCGTACACGTTTAATTCCATCGTAATCATTTTGCAGTTGACCATAAAAAAACGAAGCATTTCACCGAGATGCCTTGAAGCGGACACGTTAATCCAAGTATTAGAATGTAAAACAATGAGCTTAGGAAAGATAACTGCAGCTCGCATGTTATTTTTAGACAATTGTACTACGAAAACCAATGACAAATTTTTTATCTCTTTGATAGTAATTATGTCTCGTTCGCTGATTATTTTAGTCCAATACATTTTACAGTTTCGTCGGCACTTGCTCGCCGTTTTATTGTATCACTTGGTAGTCGACAAATTTCTCATTCCAAAGAAATAATATGACGGCGCGGTGTTCGCTTCGAATGCCTACAAGGCGACGGTACCGGAGATCTTTTGTACATTGGTCGCTCTCTCCGTATAAGAGACCCTTTAAGAGTATGTCCTTGACCCCTCCCGCCACCGCCGTTACCGTTGCTCATCTACACCTACACTCTATCGACTGCTCATTCTAAAACACTTTAATAATATCCCTAATGTTACTGGTAAATATTATTGTTATTGTTGTTGGTGTACAGCAATACATTATAATTTTTGTGGGAACATAATGCGCGCGCGCCCAGTAGAACCGAAAGGCAGCCAGAATAGTCTCTTTCGGCCATGTATATCATTTATGTGAGTGGTCCAGCACGTAACGTAATGAATCTGAATACATTTATTTTATACCGAGTATAATAATGTTAAATGATTGTTTAGAGAAGGCCCTGGCCGAGTAAAGTACTTACGTTGAATGGTTTATCCCTATTGTGTAGTAATAATATCGTAATAAAAGAAACGCATATAAATTCAATGTGTTAATTCAACGCAGAGTATTACTATAAATCTATCCTATTTCATTTGAATGTATAAAAAAACAATACTATAACAGGTTCAAGATTATATTTACATACTTGAGCACAAAAGGGTACATTTTCAGTGTAACTATAAAAGTATAAACTTCAATTAGGTTGAAATTTTTTTTGTATTTACAACTTTGGCTGCTATGGCCATTAGTGAAGTTTAAATAGTCAGTTATCGTTCTTAATAGTAAAGGGGTAAGTATCCGTGATACTGACGAGAATTTTTTTCATATAAATTAAATTGTACTTTTTCGAATCGGTTTTGCGATGATTGAATCCTCGTGATTCTTAAGAATCAAATTTCTCATCGTGTACAAATTTTACAATAATCTTATTCAATTAAAATTTAATCGTGAAAAAATCTAAAGATAATCTATTCCCTCGTTCACGATTGAGTCATCTGTTGTTTGATCTTACGTAAAGATAGAATGTCACGGTTCCTTCTGATTTCACCACCAGCAGTTGTTGTATTAACGAATACAATAGACAATGGTTACATTATTGGTCCGATATACCTATGAACCACATTTTACAAAGTGAAACACGTTAATGTAACCTTGACAGCAACATCTAAAATCTGAAGAGAATAATAAAAAATAAACTGCTGAAATAATTCTTCTTCACAAATCGTAAATCAACAATTCTTGATCGGTATTAAATATTATTCTTCGGAAACACCGAAAACGGCCCCCACTCATACGGTGCCCCGACTTGAACCACAGATTTGATTAAATAATAAAACGCTTACTGTGTTTGCACGATATTATCCACAAAGACCGACCGATAGTGGTTTGCCGAATTTCATCAATCGATATATAAAATGAACTAGAAAAGTATGTCTGCGGTCTAAGATAATATCGTTTCTCTCGCGTATCACACCACAAGGTACTCCAACAGTAGACGCAGTATCGATCAAGCACGTGGTGAGGTTTACTAAAAATATCATGTTTTGTTACTATAGGAAAACGGAGGCTAGGCGTTCCGGTTGAGAAACGCACACAATGGGCATGGGATCCGACGGGACCCTCCTAGTTGGGTCGTTGAAAAACGTTGTCTGCTACTTCAATATTTATTCCTAACAAACATACATTTCCCGTACAAGTGTATGTATTGACAAAAATCTTGAGTATAATGTCATAACTAAGAGCTGTTATTTTTTTAAAACAAACCGATAATCGTAAAGCGTTGCAAATATGTACAAAAATAATTTTCTACACTTCAAGACAATTACAATAACCTAATAGCGTGTCGAGGTCCTCAATTCTGCCGCCTTCCCTGAAATTTTTATTTTGTTCGTTAAAATCATTTTTATCTGTATCGCTTTTATTTTTAAATATAAATGGTCTTCAAATTTATAATAACGTACATACACCTAGTGCCACCTCTGGATACAGCGCCGTGCGTGTTACAAGTAAAAAACAGTTCAATTAATCGCAGTAATCATTTTTTAGTATATTTTAGTTGAGCAGCTCAACGTGTGTGATTTTAAAACAAAAATAGTTCTAAAAAAAGTTACATAAAAATAGTTAAGAAAACGAAAACTGTCGGCCGTCAATAGAAATAAACCAATACGTGTATGACTTTCACTTTCAACCCGAGCCACACACAACCCGTCAATTACTCCCTCTGACGGCCGTTTCAATTACTGCAACAGTTAATACTTACACACACGTCTAAATAACAACATCCTATAGACTCGACGGATAATAATAAAAACAGAAACGTATAATACATATAAAAACGTAGGTACATAAGTATATAGGTTTTTTATTGTTTTATTCCTTCAAACAATACGCCAGGAGCGGATTCGACCAGGTACTATGAGAGCCAGACAGAGACGGAGACTGTACCTACGGATATAATATAATTTTGTTGGCAGAGCGGTCGGAGTCAGTGCACACCGTCGCCGTCAAGGACAGAGCCTTGAACCTTGTCGGGCCACCAGACGACCGTCGCCACCGCCAACAGTTGTCAGCATTCCAACAATAAGATAATATGGGTTTTTTTTTTTTTT